>NC_061121.1:207896451-207907973 GCF_002878395.1 Capsicum annuum
AACATTTTGATTCAACATTCGATTCAGCTTCACGTAATCAATGGCATTCAACTTTTTTGATTCAACATTCTCACATAATTCGAGTTCTTGGATGCCATTGAAGAAGAAGAAATGCCATTAATGAGTTCTCACTTGAACTAAGAACTTTGATTCAAAAAACTTGAAAAAAATTAAGAACTTGAATTCTTGAATAAGGAGATGAGGAAGATAATACATTAATCTTGAATGTCATTGATTAGTTATTGGATGCTATTAAAGAAGAAATGCCATTGAACCCGAATTAACTTAAAAAAATTTAAGAACTTGAATTCTTGAATGAGGAGATGATGAAGATGATAAATTAATCTTGAATACCATTGATGAGTTCTTGGATGCTATTGATGAAGAAATGCCATTGATGAGTACTTGGATGTCATTGAAAAAGAAGAAGAAGAAGAAGAAGAAGAAGAAGAAGAAGAAGAAGAAGAAGAAGAAGAAGAAGAAGAAGAAGAAGAAGAAGAAGAACTGAAAAAGAAGAAATGAAGAAGAAGAATTGAAGAAGAAGAAAGAAAAATAATAATTGCCATTGATGGGTTCTTGGGTGCCATTGAAGAAGAAGAAGAATTGGAGAAGAAGAAGAATTGAAGAAGAAGAAGAAGAAAGAAAAATAATAATTGGCAAATAATAATGTTAAATTATTATTTTTTTTAGAGTAAAAAAATAAAAAATGATGTGGCGGCGCGTGCATCACACTCTATTTGCAATGACTAGTTGTCAGTTTTGTGGGGGGGGGGGGGGGTAATAATTCCCCTTTAAAATAGTTCAAGAAGATAATAATTCCACTTTAAAATAGTTCAGGGGGGTAATAGGTCACCTTTAAAGGTTGAGTGTGTAGTTAGGATTTGAGGTAAAGGTTAGGGAGGGAGGGGGGTAACAAACCATTTTCTCTTTATTACCCACATTCTTTGTTAAGGAGGCTCTTTTCTTGTTAGCATCTGCAGTAGGCACTCCTATTCATTTAGACATGGCCACGATTAATAAAACTAGACCTAGTTGTGCGAAAATAAAGGTTCTAGTTTATTTGATGGCTAATTTACCTGATCACGTGAGGATGGATATTGAAGATGAAAAATCGGGACAATAAGGACTGTGAAAGTCAACATACAATATGATTATTTGCCCAAATATTATAAAGAATGTAAGTTACAAGGCCATAATATCTATGACTGCAGCATGTAACACCCTGAATTAACAATACAGTAGGAAGAGAATGAATCATATAGGGAACCAGAAGATAGAAGCAAAGAAGTAGATAATGGGAAGTATAACAAAGGTGCAGGCAGAATCAGGGAAAAACATACACCGCTTACTGGATCTTTTTCGAGGAGGTTAACAAGTGAAAAAATTATTGAAAATCCTGAAGATTGGAATAAAGTTACAAACAAGAAAGGCAGGGCAAAACAAAATATACAAAATAATGCTCGTTTCAGTAATAAGAAGCCTCTTATTGACTCAACTAATCAATATGCAGCCTTAGAGGCCACCAATGAGGAGAAAGAAGAGAAGAATGAAGATGTTGAAAGTTCAAATAATGTTAGATCAACAATAGCACAAGATGTCTCATAATTGAAAGCAAAGTCAGATAAGCTAACATATGATATTACAAACATTAATGCTGACAAACAGAAGGTGAAGGAGCAGTGCAACTACATGGCTGATTTTGAAGATAATTCAAATATATAGAATGAGTTTAATACTAAAGAATGGGTGGAGAATACTTTCCCCACAATTGACAGTAAAGGTGGACTGGTAGGGAGAAACAATTGAATCAAGAACCACCCAAAAGTTTTTTTGTTAAAGATAGCAATTGTGTGTCCACTAATGAAGATAGTAAGGAGTTTCCAATAATGAAGTTCATAGTATAAAGCATGTAGATAGTGATGTGCAAGACAGTAGCTTAAATGAGAAGGATCTTTCTAATCAACAAGAGGAAGGGCATATTACAATTGAACAAGTAGGTATTAGGAACCTAATCAAAGATAATATATAGACTAATTTACAAGTAATAAAGATGGATAATACCTTGAAGGAGCAAGAGCTTGTTTATCAGCAAGAAGGTCAACCTCTAGTTATTGTACCCACTGTTGACTGTCAGCCTATTAAATCAATTAATATGCCTTCTCCAAATAAGGCCCTGCATGACATTGTTTCTCATCAGATCGAAGACATATTAATTGATAAGGTTACAACAGACTAAGAAGATAAAAATGAAATAAAGAAGAAGGGAAGAATGATCAAGGGTTGAAGCAAGTATTGAAAAATGTTGTTTTTTCCCCAAAATCTCTAATCAAAAACAGAAAAGTTAAAGGCAAAGCGTTTGACAATCTACTGCCTACTAGGACTGTACTAATAAAAAGTGCAAAATCTATTTCTAAATAATGTTAAAGAAACTTATGAGGAATATTAGGTTTGTCAGAACTCAGCAGGCCTTTCACAGAGTTTAGATGTTGCATAAGGCATCATAAGTTTTTTCTCATTATATTAACAGAGTCGTTTCAAGAAGTACGACATATTCAGAAATACAAGAGAATATTGGGTATGAATTATGCTAATTATAATCAAAATGGACAAATTTAGATCTTTATTCAAGATGGGATCCAAGTGGAGGTGTTACTAGATTTAGACCAGCAACTTTCTTTGAAGTTAGAATTTCTAGATTTTGACAAATTTTTGATAGTCACATTGGTCTATGTCAAGTGTGATGCTCTGGAGAGGTTAAGTCTTTGGGATGACATCTACAATATTGCTATTAATAGTAGATATCCATGGCTAGTAGGAGGGGACTTCAATGTCATTTTAAATAAGGAGGAAAAGATAGGGGGTCTTTTGGTTTATTCTCTGAAATATGAGGATTTCTTAATTCTTGTGGGTTATTTGATATCAGCTTCAAGGGTAGTCCATTTACTTGATGGAATGATAGAGCAGATGATCAATGTATTTTTCAAAAGGCTAGATAAGATGGTATGCAATAAAAAATTCCAAGATTGTTTTGGGACTTTGGAGGTAGAACGTCTGTCTAGAACTGGTTCAGACCATGCTCTACTTTTATTATCTTGTGGAGTTCATATTCCGATAGGAGTAAGGCTATTCAAATTTCTTAAATTTTGGATCGAAAGAGAGGAATTCATGGATGTAGTGAGAGATAATTGGGTGGCTAGTATAGATATTAATTTTTTTAGTCAACTCAAGCAGAAAATGAAGAGAACTAAAATTGCTCTATCTAGATGGAGTATATCTTGTTTTGGTGATATTTTTAAGCAGCTAGTAATCTTGGAGGAGTTGGTTATAATAAAGAAAGAATTATTTGAAGAATTTCCTACAAGCACTAACAGGGCAGTTTTGCAAAAGGCACAAGCAGAAATAAAGCAATACATGTATTATGAGAAAGAATATTGTAGACAGAAAATAGGTATTGACTGATTTACTGATGGTGATAGAAATACTAGATTCTTTCATAATATGGTTAATGGAAGAAGGAAAAAATTAGCTATTAATAGAATACAAAAGCATGATGGAGAATGGGTTGAGGGAGATGCTTCAGTGTCTACTGAAGTAATTGCTTTCTTTCAAAAGCAATTTACTGGTTGTGGAGATGTATCTGATATGAATCTATTGCAATTTTTGCCTAATATTATTACTGAAGTAGATAATAGTGGGCTGGTTATTTGTTCTTCTATGGAGGAGGTGATGAAAGTGGTTTTTGAATTGAATGAAGATAGTGCTTGTGGCCCGGATGGATTTACTGGATATTTCTTTTCGAAGTGTTGAGATATTGTGGTTGTTGATGTTTATGGAGTGGTGAAAGCATTCTTTTCAGGCCATAAACTTCTCAAATTCATCACTCATACTAATTTGGTCTTGTGCCTAAGAAGGAGAGAGTAAGCTCTTTCACAAACATGAGACCTATTAGCTTGAGCAACTTCCTAAATAAGTTAATTTCTAAAATTATTCATGATAGATTGAGACAGTTCTTCCAGCAATTATATCTCAAAACTAATTTGGTTTGTAAAAGGAATGAGCATTACCGAGAATGTTTTATTAGTACAAGAGATAATTACTGATATTAGGAAAAGAGGCAAGCCTGCCAATGTAGTCATTAAGCTTGACATGACCAAAACTTATGATAGAGTTTCTTGGTATTTTCTAATTAAAGTTCTTCAGAAATTGGGATTTAACAATTACTTTATGGATATGATTTGGAGGTTGATATTCAATAATTGGTATTCAGTGTTGATAAATGCTCAAGATTTAGGATTTTTTCACTTTACCAGAGGAGTGAAACAAGGGGATCCCCTATCCCCTGCCCTGTTAACTATTACTACAGAGGTATTATCTAGATCCCTAAATGCTTTATTTTTGAAAGATGCCTTTAAAGGTTATGGGATGCCTAAATGAAGCTCTGATCTTAATCACTTAGCTTATGTTGATAATACTATCATCTTTTCTTCTGCTTATGTGAAGTCTTTGCAAATGATTATGACTACATGGGGGACTATGAAAGACAATTTGGTCAACAAGTCAATAAAGAGAAAAGTTTTTTCTATGTGTATCATAAAACTGCTAGACAAATCATTCAATAGGTTGAAGAAGTCATTGGATTTCATAAAGGAATTTTCCATTCACTTATTTGGGTGTCCTATTAGTCATGTAAGGAAGAGTAAATCCCATTTCTCTGAGCTAATTAAAAAGATGAAAAACAAACTACAGGCTTAGAAGGAAAGAATTTTATCTTTTGGTGGTAAGGCGGTTCTTGTCAATAATGTTCTGCAAAGCATTCCCATTTATTTGTTATCTACTATTTCCCCTCCTAAATGTGTTATTCATGAAGTCCACAAATTGTTTGCTAGATTTTTTTGGAGTAACAATGAAGGGGAAAGACACAGGCATTGGGTCTCATGGAACAATATGTGTTTTCCTAAAGAAGAAGGAGGGCTTGGTTTTAGGTCATTATTTGATATATCCAAATCTCTCTTTGCAAAGTTGTGGTAGACTTTCAGAACCAAAAAGTCTATGTGGACCATTTATATGTGAAATAAATACTGCAAGAGGTTTAAGCCTCAAGTATTACAATGAAAGGGAGGTTCACAATTGTGGAAATACATGCTTGAAGCTAGAGACACTTTTGATCAAATGATATGGTGGAAGCCTAGGTGTGAAAACTCTAGTATTTGGTATGATAACTAGACTAAATTGGGTTCACTACATTATGTCCTTAACTCTTCTAGTAATTGGGATTTACCTGTGGAAGAGATTGGTGAGCTCATGGAGGATGGTAACTAGAAGGCGGATAAGTTGCAACAATTGTTTTCTCAACAAATCATTGAACAGATCCACAGTGACCTATTTTGTTTAGAGGTTACTGAAGAATGGGACAGGCCATGGTGGATGCTTTCCAAGTCTGGAAAATTCACAATTAGCAATGCATGGGAAGAAGGGAGACCAAAAACTGATGTTCAGAATATTTACTCTTATATTTGGGCTAAGGGATTACTTTTTAAGGTATCCTTTTGTTTATGGAGAGTGATGAGGAAAAGAATCACAATTGGGAAAGTTTTGACCAGAATAAATGTGGTGGAAGAATCTCTATGTTACTGTTGTGACAATCAAACAATAGAAACTATAGACCATGTATTTTTTACTTCACTTTTTGCTAAAAAGGTTTGGGATTTTTTTGTAGTTGGTATTAGTGTTACTGGATCACAATTGAAGGTATTTCTTTATACTTGGTGGAACATGGATGCTCTTCTTAATTGTAGGTCTATTTTGAAGGCAGTTCCTGCATGTATTGTCTGGTAACTATGGAAGAGGAGAAATGCTCTTAAACATAGAGAGAACATGTCTTTCTATAGGGAAGTTGAGGACATTAGTAAACAACTTTGGTTTTTTGACAAGAAAAAAATATTATTGGTTGCAGTCTATCCCTTCTAATTGGCCGTTACTAGTTAAATTCCTGGAGGAATATACTCCTTCTATCGTGACTAGAGTGGTGATTTGGAAAAAACATGAAATTAGTTACTATAAATGTAACACAGATGGTTCTTCAAAAGGCAATCCCCGACCTAGTTCAAAGGAGTTTTGTGTGAGAGATTCAGAAGGAAATTTTATCTATGGAGAATTTACTGGGATACCAGAGGGTACAATATTAGTTGCTGAAGCTAAAGCTTTCATTGCTGGATTGGAGTTTTGCATCAATGCACACTACACCCCTGTAGTGATGGAGACAGACTCACTGATATTGAAGAAAATTCTTGATGGTAGATGGGAGGTCCCTTAGGAGATAACTATGGAAGTGAAGAGATTTAAGTTGCTGAGAGACATCGCTATAATATTGGTGGAGCATGTATATACAGAAGAGAATCAACTTACTGATTTTTTTGCTAACGTGGATGTTCATTTTGCAGGTTCCCTAAGATTTTACAATTTTTAGGAGGTTCCGTCAGAAGGAAGGAAGATTATCAATATGGAAAAAATGCAAATTCCTAATCTCAGAGTACAAAAGTGTCAAAATAAATGGCACGGATACAGCAACACAAATAGAACAACAATAACAGCCAACAATGATCAAACAAATTACGTCAACAGATTCCCACAACAAGAATATGGCTAATAGTAATATATAAGGGTATAAGTGTAATATTACCAGCTAGAGATTGACGAATATTTCTTGAAAAGATGATGAATTAGCTATAAACCCTCTCCTAACAGTGGTATTAGCTTCAACTCGAGTCTCAATCCGTTGGAAAGGAACAATAGTTAACGAATCAAATTTTAAGAAATTTTCAAGATCTAGTGTGATATCACAAATTATTGTTATCTAATTTAAGCAGATTTGATTTGAAATCCAACAAAGAGCTGAAGACGTCTTCCTTGGTATTGATTTCATGGCACTTGTGAGACTTGTAAGTGTCTTGGATGAAATCATTCCAAACTCTTTGAGTTGTTTTTGCATGTCGAATCTGTGGCTAGGGGCAACGATTACTTGCGTTTCTTCTATATTTTGATGTCAAGAAGCTGGTTCATCATCATCCTCGGTTGTCTTCTTAAAAGTGGTGCTCCAATGGCTTTCTAATCGAGCATATTTCCATTATAGTTAAGAGTATTCTAATTTTTTCTAAGTGTTTCCTTTTTTGGTTTTAGTTTGGGTTTGCTGGGCACGTTTGGCCTGATGGACTTTGTTTTTCCATTTTATGGTGGCTTTGTCACCACTTTTAATAATAATAAAAAAAGGATAAGATGTAATTTCAAAAAAGAAAAAAGTCAAATGTTTACATAACATCACTAATCCAATTTAAATTCTAAAATAAATTCTTAATTAAACATCACTAATTAAACGAGGAAACAATAACTACCACAGAATGGAGGAGTTCCTTAACATTAAAACTTGAGGAACTCTTTTACTTTTTGAATATTTTCTTCCCTTAATATAATTACATATGATTATGGAATAAAGGCGTCAAGAAATCCAATCCAATTCTCATCATCCTCTTCTCCTAATTCCTCTAATCTTGATTGATTCCAATATTCATTCTGGTGATGATTCGTCTCAATTTCATCATTTCTTGCAAATCTTCCTCTTATCCGAGGTCTACTATCTGCTAAAGTTTTCCTGCACTCATACTGATATTTGACGAATAAAATAATGAAAATTGTCACTAATTTTATTTAACAGTGGATTAGCAAAGTAATAATAAATTCTGTTGGGCCGGAGCTATTTAAATTTCATAGCTAATTAATTCACATTTGTTTTTCCCAAAGAAGTGTGTGAAAGATAATTTTTATGTCATTTCGAAGTCCTTATTGTGGCCCCTAAAGCGCATTAAGTTTCAAGGACATATCACAAAGTCTTGTAATGGACATGGTACGTGCTTAATATATAATGCATGCGTGTATATATACCATCCATAATACTACTACTACTAATAATAATACTTATTAGTCTCATCATCTAATGATTCATAATCATGAATCATAAGTAGTATTTTATGCAATGACAATATATATAAATTTTTTTAACAATTACCTGTGCAATTTAACATGTGATATATTGTAGACTAGTTGTACTAGGCAAGTCACTATTTATTTCAAAATATCAATACATCCTTTTCGTACAAATTTATTTGTAATTACCATCTAAGTATCTAAGGTATAAAAATATTTTACAAGTACCATTAGTACATTGAACTTGAACTCTTTTATCAGTATTTAAGGTATGTAATATGTGATAAACACGAATTAATTACCTTAATCTTCTTGTTAAAATTTCTTTGATTTCTCTTGCTTCTGTATCTTTCAATGCGTTCTTTCTTCTCTTGTGGACTGTATTTGCAAGCTTTATTCATTCCTTCAATTATGCTGTTACTCTCACTGGATAATGGACTTTCTGAACGGTAATTATTATACTGCATCAGGTGCATTACCTGTTACATGCATATATAAATAATCAAATAATCAAGTATATAACTACTAGCAGGGATGGGTATTTGGTATTCCGTTCGGTATTTTCAAAGTTTGGATTTGGTAAAGGAGACTGGAGATAGTTCAAAATAAATCCATTAAGATACATACGTATGCTTATTAAATTGCATAGCTAAGAAATTTTTATACTATTAGGTCATCCAAAGATTGTGTAGAAATAAACCTCCTTCAAATATGTGATTTGTAATTTTGATAATAAGACAGACTACCTGCTACAACAAATAAATTAAATGTAGTTTACCTGCAAATCGCCGGTGCTTAAAACTTTCCTGACGGAGCTAGGGGTTTCTGAGTCATGAAAACCAGTTGGTGAAGAAACAATTGGGCAAAATCCTTCCATATTCTTGACAAGTAGTGAGTGACTGCTTATGCTTCTTTGAATCAAACTTGTTGGATCATTATTATAACTTGTAGCTGGAGAACCATAACTACTACAACTACTACTACTATTATAGTTACAAAATTCTGACTTCAATGGGGATATTGAGTCAAATTCAATAGTATTATGTACTGAAGGAATTGACAAAGGTGGAGGTGGTAAAGTAGAGGCTAGTGGCAATGTTTGTGAAGTAGTAAATGGAAAATGGTTGTACATATAATTACTACTAGAAGTGTTTTCCTCCATATGATGATGATTGTTGTATCGATACATAGTGTTGATTGTTTTGTTTTTCTTTTTTGGAAAGTTTTGAAGAGAGGAAGAAAATGAAAAGAGTTAAGATTGTTATGATAGGGAATTGGTGTGTGAATACCTTCTTAAAGGAAATGGACATATTGGAATGTGACGTGGAAGTGATGTCATGTTTTCTTTCTTGAGTGGCGTTGACTTGATATGTTGCTGCCTATATATGGAATTTACTGATTCTATTAATAATTCATACTGATCGTTCTCTCAAAGATATGGTTATAGTAGTAGGGTTGTGAAGTGAGGAGAGGTAGATGGGAAGGGAGAAATAGAATTCTTACAACGGGGTCATTAAATGGATCTTGAATATTTGATAGAAACAGAGTATACGACTTTGTGTTTAGTTAGAGGTATTGGGTTTAAATTCTGTTGAATATGAAGTTGCTTTTGATAGAGAGTATTTAACTTTTAAAGTGAAATTTTCTCGATGAAAATTAAAATTTAGTCAAATCTTAATACAAGTATTAAACACCGAGCGAAACAATTTTTTTCTGATAGTGGATCAATGTCAATGAGATGGTCTAAACAGTAAATAGGTAGAACACTACTCGCACATTAGCAAATTGTACTCATGATGTAAGAAATTTTAACATTATTAAAATCTGCTTTTATGGATTAATCTCTTTTTTTTTTTTCTTTACATTATTAGCATAACACCATCTATAAAATGTAATTTTCCTATATTATGTTATGTTAAATCAAATTTGATACAATTAATTACCATCAAAACTTCTAATGCCATCCGTTGGAATTTGACGATCCTAATAAGTTATTTTTATGATTTAAATCTCTAATCTTTGTTGAAGAACGGAGAAATTTCAATCATTCTATTATAACCTACTCCGCATATTCTAGTAATATTTAGTTCGGTTCCCATAAATAGTCAGTGCCTCTTTCCACTTCCTCATATAATAAAATAAATCAATACTATATAATTCACAGAATCACAATGTGGTGAAACTATGAAGCTTTAAACTGCAAAAACGCACTTTTTTCTTTTTTCAATTTTTTTTTTGGGGGCGGGGGCTTGATGGAGTGGGGAGGGAGAGAGTGCATGGCAGAGACAACTTTTTGGTTGAAAGTTCAGTCGAACTTTATAATTTTGTTCTAAACTTTATATTTATATTTAAAAAATGATTGAATATATATAAATTATTTATTTTAAACTTAATAAGTTTAAGAGATAGTAAATTTAAACTCATAAATTTAATTTCTGAAGGAGCTGTGGTATACTGTGGTCGATCCTATGAATCTCTTTGAAAGTAGCTCTATAATCTGCCTCCAAGAGACATCAATTTCGACCCAACTTGCGTCTAGAAAATGGATGGAATAAGACCCCACCACTTAAGTCCTAAGTTTATTAATTAAATAAAAAAAGGTTTTTTTTTTTTGGTAAAAGGATAAATCAAATCATATTTTTTAATCTTTAGCCATGTGAGGGGCAATATATGATGCTAATCATTTTGTTATGTATTAGGTTAGGGATTATAACATCTAGGCTTAGCTATTAATCATCATTAGAGGGACATAATACGGTTCAAACTTCTAATTAGATGTGTCATTAAAGGACTTTCCACATGGAACCCCTCTTCCAAAAATGGTTGAATTGACTAGTGACTACATGTCACCCTCATGATCATTTTTGCCTGTACTCAATTACTGCACTAATAAATCCATATATAACATTGGGTTAGTGGCTTGTGACAAAATTTATTCACGTTCAATACCTATATCAAACGAATAAATACAAAAATTATCTAAGTCTTTTAAACACATATTTATCACTTTTATAATTACTCAATTTGGTATAAACATTCGATGTGATACATAAACATATATTGTGGTCATGTCAGTGTTCATGGAAGCATGATACGAAAAAAAGAGACAAGACTCCACATCACACATTACACGATGCGTGAAGCGATGCGACCACATCATTGAACTAAAGCATAATTTAAAAGAAAAAAGATCAAATAACATCCAAACAGTAAGTAGGAAGTCATAACTGAAAAAACCTCAACAACTATATAACAATAAAGACAATATATGTAAACAAAAATTTAAACGAGACACCAAATCACAAGTTAAATCACTCACTACAAGAAAATGGCTAAATTGTGACAGAGATTTTAGTCACAAATCTGTCACAAATCATTGATTGTGATGGATTTGTGACGGAAAAATGTGCGTCTCAGAACCTGTGGTCATAAACTCATTGTGACGGATTTAATTTTCAACACAAAATTATTGTGACGAAACTGAGACAGATGATCCGTCACATTATAAATCCTTAAATTTGACTTAAATTCCGTCACAAATTTAT
>NC_061121.1:207910973-207913496 GCF_002878395.1 Capsicum annuum
TAAATCTGTCACAAATTTTATTTGAATTTTTAATTTTAATAAATAATAATTATAACATACTATGCTCTCTCTCTCTCTCTAAAAAAAGTCGGAAGTTAATTAAAACATACAAAATCACAACTTCAATAAGCAAAAGTTTACCAATGTTTAAAATTTAAAGCATATAACTATCCAAAAAAGTGTGACAATGTTCAAGTCGACACTTGAAGTAACTAAAGTCCTAAAATATTAAACACTTAAGCATTAAATAAGTCCCTATTAGGGAGAGTAGGATTACTAAATGAGCGAGAAGATAATACCATATCGCTCATTATGCGAGACCATTGCTCCTCCATAGATTTGAATTGATCATCACTTTGTTGCCTCAAACGGGAAACCTCTTGCTCTACTCGTTGTTGCACCTCCAACTCTACACACTCTTGAAGAACTCTCTCTTGATTTTCTCTCATATATGACACCTCTTTCTCAAGTATTTTGATGCGTTCTTCGGCAACATGATCGGACACTACAGCAGGCAAATTGCATGCCATATCTTTATACAAGGTTGAAGCTTGAGATCTCAATCTATACACACATTGTTTTTTTGCTCCACCCATAATATCAAAGTACATGCGATTTATATCGAGTTCTTGATCTTCTAATGAATCATCTGTTGATCCTGAAAGAGCAGTAGCTATGACAACCTCCATTTTATCCTAAAAACACAAATGATCAGCCAACAAAAACACTACAAAAACAACCAGCCCATATGATACCACTAGCTAAAACAAAAAGATCAATCACTTTTGCATGTTAGATCTTTGTAGGTGCAATACTGGAACTACAGTGTTAGACTTGAAACTTCTTTCTAGCATGACGCAACATGATTCTCTATAGTTGAAAGTGCATTCAGTTCATTTATATCACATTAACGACCATCAATAGCGCTGCATTCTGGTTCGAATAGTTCATATAGATTAAAAGCCACTTGTACACAAACTAATCCATAAAAACTATAATTGGTCAGCAAGGACGGCTATGCATAATGGAAAAGAAACAAAACAGAAAAAGGAGGAAGCTGGAAACACCAGATGATCAAGAAAATAATCAGCCCATTACAGGTGCAATATTAAACTACATCACACAACACTAAATATTCTTGCAAATTCAAAAAGCCAGCCATCAGACTTGGACTCCTTACTGTTCTAACACTATGTCACAAAATTGACCAGAATGAGAAAAACATTCAGTTTAATAAAAGAACATTAACTACCAGTGACACTGCATTATTTGTATTTTTAGTATACTCAGCCAACAGTATGAAGCTGGAAGGATACAAACTATTTCATGTTTGCAGATACAAGTGAATCTGGTTTCACTCGCACAGAAAAACTAGTACAAGATGAAAACGCTTCAGCAATTTTTGACAATGTAATTTATTACCGCCAAGAATCCTAAGCTGAGACGAAAAACCATATTGCAAAATATCTCTTCATCTAGTTCCACGAAAAGCAACAAGGAGAGTGACCTAAAATCTTTTTAGGGGTTCGATGATATGAGATCAACATAGAGGAGTTCAAACAAGTAACCTGGTATACACAAACCAATAGCCTCCGAAAAAGCAAACAACCAAAGTCCTAAGCTTCGAATTTTGAAAACATATAGAAAATATGTGCCTAGACAAACATTAAAAAAGGCTCTTAGAGTTTATTCTACAAGTCGATGCTGCATAAAGTTTGTTAATCATAAGGCTAAAGGGGACTTATGGAATAATATGTTGATTCCTCCTGAAGCTTGAAATGGAAGTGGTCAGAAGAGATAGGTTTTACTCTGATTTTTTTTTATGTAGCTTTTTTTTTTTGCTCCCACTAACACTCTAGACAAAAAACCTATTTCAAATTTTAAAAATGGATACAGCTCAACACATAAGAAGATAAAATATATATCAAAGGTCATCATTTATTTTTACTGGTATCTCAGCATCCATGTAGAAGTTCAACAAAATGAAAATATTGTACAAGTTACTACAGAATTTAGATTGTAATCTCCTCATCGCTAAACTTTATCCTTCATACATAATGCATTGATGAAGAGATAACACATTGATGAAGAGATAACAAGGAGATTCAAGGTTTTGGATGTACAACCACTGAATCAAGTGAAAATAGCAATAACTGTCATGCTACTAAACCAGGCTTTGAAAATAATGGTGTAACACCCCGATTCACTGAACCGGAATGCTACAGGTGCTCATGACCCCGAGGGACCATAAGCTAACCCATGAATGATATATGTACCTGTATACTGCAAATCATGATATAATAATGCGGAATATATAGAACTGTAAGGCCATAAGGTTCAACTGAATAAAACCATGTGGGTGAAAATACCCAAAACAACTCAATCTGAACATAAATCTGAACGTAAATTTGAAAGCCTCTAAACTATCTGAATAAGGAGTTGAAGGAACATGTCTCCAAATAACTCCATAAAACTGAACTGAAGAAATAAATAAATGAATCAAATCATATTGTCCTTGAATCA
>NC_061121.1:207916496-207931686 GCF_002878395.1 Capsicum annuum
TAAAGGATAGTAGATGCACTTAAAACCAACAAAAGCCTGGCGGAAATAATAAAACAATTGACAACATAATGATTGTAAATCCGGGAGTAAGCTCCTAACAAAGTTCAAACACAAAAAGCAAACTACAACAAGAATAACAAGATGTCAACGACAATGCTAGTGAATCGAAATAGGTCACACACGGCTTCACTAGACTTTAAGATTTCAACAAAAATTAGATTTTTAACAGTACATGATTGTAACAAGAGTAGTGAATCAAATTTGGCTCCACACGGCTTCACTACTTCAAGATACAACTAACAAGTCACTCTACTTGCAAGATATATATTGATCTCATGCTTTCAAGATCTAACGAAAGAGAAGCTTATTAGCAAACTTACATTAATGCTCTTCGACTTGGCATCAACAAAATTGCCATCCTTCTTTTGGTGAAACTTCGTAAATATCTCTCATGAATTTTGTTCACGGCCCATTTCTATTGCCTGAAAAAAAGTTCAACATTAAAATCGAAGATAAAGTCAAAGAATTAATCTATTAAAGTACGAAAATTATCAATTTTATAGTATGCTCCATTGTTGACCTGGAACCACCAGTATGCTTGCTTGGACCAGTGCCCGGACCACTAGTTTCACTACATCGATTTTAAGTTGCAACATAAGATTTGTTCTTAAATTCATCAGAAGCCCAATATGTCTTCCAGCTTTGCCAAACATCATCCGACACAAAATTTGATTTATTTATTTCTTTTTGCTAATGATATATTATGCCACCTTCTTCCAGGTGCATTTGATTATGGAGTTCTCTGTAGGATTCTACTGATATGATTTCTAGAAAAAAATTTAGTTAGAGATATAAACACAACAATAACATTATAAATTTTTAATATAAAGCAATATTTATCATGAATTCGTGCCAATAGAATTTAGGAGTGGATTCAGTAACATCCCTTCATGTGTATCCAGTAGCTTCTTGTCATTCCTTAAAATTTTCTGTGATGGTCTTTGAGATAAAATAACCATTAGGGACAAACCTGAAATATAATTATAAAGAGTAAATTATACATTTTATGAAATTTATTTTTTAAAAAAGGTAAATAACTCTTGTAAAAATATCTTCTCATACTTTTCCCTGACAACTGATACAACCAACCGCCTAGTTGTTAATGAGCTGCTACTAGACCCAATAGGGATATCTATGAAACCAGGAGTATCAGGAGAACCAACAACCAATGATGGTGTATCACTCATATTCTAAAATGAAAATTATTCTATAACTGCAAAACAAAGTCCATGAAAAACGAATCATGCGAAATAAATTGTTTAGAAAGACATAAAGAAAGAAGAAAAAAGTTATCACTTTTACCCATTCTATTCCACTTTAACAAGACGAGCATTAGTTCCTTCTGACACTAGAAACAACCGCACCAAGAAGCATCAAGAATCTTAAAGTTCAAAACTTTTAAGCTATTTCAAGGACTCTAACAACACCCATAATCTACAAAAGGAAATCTAAATCTCAAAACTTTAATTCAAAATACTTCAAGAACCTAACTTTTATAGTCACACAAGAACAAGAAAAGAGCATCAAGATTCAAGAACCTTAAAGTTCAAAACTTTAATTCAAAAATATAAAATTTTTGCAAATACACAACAAAGGAAGTAGTATCAAAACTCAGCACAAGCTAGTACATGTAACTACTAACAACAGAAAAAATTATATTATTCTTCTTTTCTTTTTATGAAGTTCACATACCTCTTCCTCCTCCTCCACATCCTCCTCCTCTTCCTCATCTTCATCATCATCATCATTATTCTTGTCCCCGTCCCTATCCTCATCCTCATTCTCATCCCCATCCTCATCCTCACCCTTACCCTCACCCTCACCCTCACCCTCATCCTCACCTTCGTCCTTCTCTTTTTCCTCATCCCCCTCCTCCATGTCAATAAACATACCATACGGATCATTCAATGTGGTAAGTATTTCATTTTTATCAATATCAATCTCATGTATTTGACTATCATCCTCTTGAAAAGCTGGATCATTCAATGTATGAGGCTGCTTTACTTTTTAGGAACATCTATAACAAAGCATGACTTTATTGGGCAAACAGCTAACCATTCACTCACTGTCTTTTTTACAGTAGGATACATTTCAAAATACGCCTGAGATGCTTGCACAGTCATAATAAATGGTTCATATTTGTTAAACAGTTTTCTCTTGTTAACATCAACAAGATTATACTGTGGATGCACTCTTGTACCATACTTTGACGTCAGATCAAATCAAGAACACTTAAATAATACAGTTCGCTTGAATGGTAATGCATTATACTCTAGTTGCAAAATCTCTATTAATCGACCGTAGTAATTGATATTATCTGCACTATGGCTAGAGCTCTTGATAGATACACCACTATTCATTATAGATTTATTTAAATCGTATTCTTCAGTGTGAAACTTGTAACCATTTATGACATATCCATTAAAGGGTTGAACCATATGTAATGGCCCTTCTGCAAAATCTTTCATGATTTGATTTGTAATGCCGGAAGATGAATTTTGTGCCTATTGACATTATAAATAATTAGACATCGATTAAGATTGCATTTTGTGAATAATAACGAATAGTTAATAATAATTTAGACCTATTAATACTTGCATATTTTTCAAACCAAGATGCAAACTCTGTTTCAAGTTTAGCGTCAATCTCGCTATCTTGAATACGTGATTGTATTTGTCTCAAGATGTCTTCATAAATTCTAAAGAAAAAAAGCTAATTTAATTTTAATATCAAAATTTTTATTGATATTTATAGATGATTCATAATTAACTTACTTGATATATGGTTTTACTTCATCACAATTCAACAAAATATATGTACGAGCTGCGTGATATTCTTTATCATCTAACCTCTTCTTTTCCAGCTTACCAAAGCCTCGACCAGCACAGAAACCATCTCAGGATCATCCTGTTCAACTCCACCATCATCTAAATTTTGTGGAACTTTTCTGTGTCGTGTCGGAATGTGTGACTTAAAATAGTGCGCACAAAATAAAGATGCTTCTTCAACTAAATATGTGTTGCATATAGAAGTTTCAACATTATTCTTATTTTTGACATCATTCTTGTATCTACGGAGATTCCTACAAATATTAAAGTATGTCAATATGGTATAATTGATATATTTATTTACATATATTATAATATATAATTAACTTTATTTACCTCTCAATCGGATACATCCATCATCCTTGAACCGGGCCCGCTAAACGTGCTTCATAAGTTAAATAATAGGAAGATATTCCATGAAATCCCAGAAGCTTGGAGGAAAAATGCGCTCAAGCTTACTCAAGATGAGAGGAATATTTTTTTCTAATTGTCTCATGTGTTCTTCTGTAATTGCTAAAGAGATGAGATCTTTAAAGAAAAGACTCAACTTCGTCAATGGTTGCCACACATTTTGTGGAAGCAATTCTCAAAATGCAATAGGTATTAACCATTGCATAAACACATGACAATCATGACTCTTCATACCAAAATGTTTAAGCTTGTTCATGTCAATACATCTTCCCAAATTAGACACATAACCATCAGAAAATCTCAACTCTTGCAACCATTTACAGAGAAATTCTTTAGCCTTATCATCTAGTATATAACAAGCCTTTGGATACTTTTTGGTACTTTCATTCTGATGTAACAATGGACAGTGGTAAACCCATTTTAAATTTTCTCTAGATTTTGCATTGTCCTTTGTTTTTCCCTTGACATTCATCACAGTGTTGAAGATATTATCAAAAAAAATTTAGTATGCAGCGGATCAAGGTTATGCCTAACAGGATTTGTTGGCCAGTAAGACAAGTCCCAAAAAATACTTCTTTTCTTCCAACCACATGCATTATTCTTTGAAATTTTGGCGTTTATCGCATCAGAACCAAGTTCTGTCACTTTCATGAGTCCCAAGTCCTAAATCTCGTTAAGTAATTGTACACCCGATTGTTCCATAAATGCAATCTTCTGTACTTTTTGACCTCTCTTGAACCACTTTTTATTTCTTCGGCACGGATAATTTGGTGCTAAGAACTTTCTATGATTATCAAACCATGAAATCTTTCTACCATTGGGTAGTGAAAAAGTATTAGAATCTTTCATGCAATAAGGACAAGCTAATTTTCCTGCTGTACTCTAATCCGATAACATTGAATATGCAGGAAAATTACTTATTGTCCACATCAATGCAACTTTCATTTGAAAATTATTCTTACTTAAAACATCATATGTTTGAAGTCCCTCCTCATATAATTCGTTTAACTCTTGAATGAGAGGCTGCAAAAAGACATCAATTTTCTATTTTGAATTTTTGGGACCAGGTATAATCACAGACAAAAAAATGTATTCATCCTTTATGCACATCCAAGATGACAAATTATATGGTATAACTATCACAGGCCAAGAAGAATATTGTTGGCCAAATTGACCAAAAGGTTGAAAACCATCAGTTGACAAACCCAATCTAATATTTCTTACTTCAGATGCAAAAGAAGGGTGTGCCTGATCAAACTGTTTCCAAGCAGGAGAGTCTAAGAGATGACGTATCACACCATCCCTTTCATGCTTAGAATGCCATCTCATATGTTTTGCTGTAGCATCGAATGCATACAATCTTTGTAAATGCGAAGCTAAAGAAAAATAATACATCTTCTTATAAGAAATATTAGTTTTATTCTTGGAGCGTTGATGTTTTAATAGCTTAAATCGAGAATGAGAACAAAACTTGCAATTGAAAAGTTCACTATCCTCCCGCCAACAAATCATACAATCGTTTTTGCAGCAGTCAATCTTTTCAACTGGCAAGCCTAATCCTCTCATTAGCTTTTTGGTACTATAAAAGCTATCTATCATTATGTTATCAGTTGACATCAATTCTGATATAAATTCACACAACTCATCAAACAATCTTTCAAAAAAATGATGTTCCGCCTTTAGATTCAACAGACAAGCAACAACAGACAATTATGTGTGTCCATGTTGATTTCCTGACCAAATTTCTTGTTCCGATACTTTGAGCAAATTATAAATATTTTATGTTGTGGGATTTGGATCCTCTGCTATGTTACCATCAAAAGAAGGTACAGGAACATAAAAAAATCATAGCTCGAAATTCATTATGAGACTGAGAATTCACGGTTTCCCCTGAAGCTGAAGTTTCTTCTTGATGATTATAAAAAACACTTGCACCTGGAATATAACTTTCTCCATGATGATGCCAACGATAAGAATTCGGTACAAAGCCATTATTTTCAAGATGTGTCATAACTGTAAACTCATCCAAAATATTTTTATTTCGACACTTACGATGATTACAAGGACATCTTAATTTTTCATCGTCCATACATTCTGGATGACTTTTAGCAAATTCAACAAAGATCTTAACCCCATCAATAAACCTAGGATTTATGAATCCATCTTCCAACAATCTATCATACATCCACTCACGATTAGGATTATTCATTTAGTGCACTCTGAAATCAAATAAATATATTAAAACTTACGTGTTTACAAGTTATTTTCATATAACAGTAGAACATAGATATAAATTTGAGCCTACAAATAATGCTACCATAGACCTTACCTATGCCTTTCATATAGACCCTTGGCTCAAGGAAAGCAAAACGACAACATTCATGGAGACATAAGCAATAACAACAAGAAGATAGTAAGAAAATTGAGGCATAAGAGACAATCTATTCCAACGAATGGTTAAGATAAATTTCAACTTAGTCTATTCCATACCTTCAAAATAATCTATTCCAACGACTACTTGAGATAAATTCCAACTTAGTCTATTCTAACAGAACTTTAACTTAGTCTATTCATACCTCAAAACAATCTATTCCAACAGAACTCTAACTTAGTCTATTTCATACCTCAAAACAATCTATTCTAACAACTGCTTAAGATAAATTCCAACAATTTATTCAAAACAATCTATTCCAACAGACAAAAAACAATCGAAATTGAGATAAATTTCAACAATCTATTCAAAACAATCTATTTCATACCTCAACAAGTTGCAAAAACAATCTATTTCATAACTCAATAAATTGTAAAAAATAAAAATTGAGATAAATTACCTCAACGAGTGAAGAAGAAGAAGAATCGAAATTGAGATGGACTAAGAGCTTATTCGTAATTTCTAATTGCATTCAAATCTAGAGGGATAAGTTATGAGAAAAAAATTGTACTAAATCGTGATTTTACATACATGGTTAACAACTAAAAGACCAAGCTTTTCAGAAACTGAATATCATTTAATGTCCAATTGTATCCATTCTAAAAATTGGAATTAACTAGCAGACATCCTAATCCCACCATTCAGAATTTCAAAAATATAATTGGATCTTTTAGTGTTAGAAAACTTTGAAGTTAGCACCAAATAAAGATTGCATTAGTTTTATTTAATGAAGGGCGCAATAAGAGGGAAAAGTGAAAAACAAAGAAACCAAAAGAGGCATGCGAGTAATTCAATTTTGGAATAAAGAGAAGAAGAAATTAGCGCATAAAATCGATCGATTTCAAAGTGCAAGAAAGGTACTGTAGTCCATAGATATTTCCATTTTTCGACAATACACACAATTTAACCACATAAAAAAATATAGAGAGATGAAAGAATTTTGTGGAGTACATCATGTGGGAGTGAACTTATTCTATCAATTCCTTCAATCTTGGATTTTCTTGAAGATGTTTCTATCAATTCCATTAGTATATCTTCAAATTTGAACTATTTAAAAATAGCAATAAAATTAACTTGCCTTGGAGATTAAAGAGGTAGAATGAATTTCTTCACAATCATGAACTCTAGCATCGAAACAGATTTTTTGGGAAAAAATTGTACATAACCTAGTGTGTTTGGTAGTGAGGAAATTGTTTTTCTTCTTCCAAATGAAGAGGAAAAACCATATATGTAAAAAAAAAAAAAAAAAAAAAGGGAAAACTAAAAATCTTTTTAGAGCCAATTCTGTTTTGACAGAAAAAGATCCGTCACAAGTAATTTTTTTTTTATTTTTATTTTTGTGACGGAATAAATTAGTCACAAATTTTTATTACATTAATTATTTTTTTAAAATAAATAAATTGTGACGGAATACTCAATCTGTCACAAATTTAGTCACGGATTTGTGATAGAAAGTTATTATTTTTTCTTTTCAACTTTAATTTGTGACAAAATTATGTCTGTCACAAAAATTATATGTAAATCTGTCAAAAAATTGTCACAAATCTGTTACCCTTTGAATATTTATGTGAAAATAAAAAAATTAAGTTTTTTTTATTTATGTAAAAATAATCCATCATAAATCCATCACAATTCTGTCACAAATTATGACAGAAGTATTCCGTCTCAAATATTCCATCACAATTTGACCATTTTCTTGTAGAGACCAAAACTGGAGAAAAAAGAAGAAGTGAGGAGCAGAAGTAAAAAACAAAGAAAAGGAAAGAGAAAAACAAACAAAGAAAATAGAGCAAAATAGTAATTGATAGTCACAGTGAACAACAAAAGTGAAAAAAGAAAAAGAAGAAGAAAGAAGAAAAAGACAGTAAAGTCGCAACAGTGAAAAGCGGCAAAACAAGGAAGAAGGAAGAAGGAAGAAGAAGGAAGAAGGAAGAAAAATTATCACAAAATCTTAGTGAAGAAGAAAAGAGGTCGCGGCAATGAAGTCGCGACTCTCTTCAGAGCTAACCTTAAAATTTCGCAAAAGTGAAGGCAATAGTGCTTTGACTCTTTTTTAACTTTAAAATTGACCTGACTCTTTATTTTTAATTTAAAAATGACCCAGCAAATAAAGTCAACACAATACGAGTGCAGCAGCTCGCATTTCGCATCACACCACATCTCGCATCACAGAGTTATGCGCCGGTATTTGTTAAATAGCCTCGCATCAATTACTTACAGCGAAAAAGCAATGAGCCTCTCATTGCATTGCATTACCGCATAATACGATGATGCGCTCGTATTCCAAAACGCTGGGTCATGATATTCTATATATGTCAATTACTATTTGTTTATCTTGTAAGCTTAAAAATTCTGTTCACAGCATAGGTTTAGTACGTGAATTGCCTTTCGATTGTAAATTTGGATGTCAATGTTTTGTGCAATTTGTTGTAGTCCCACATTAGTGGGTTAAAAGATATCCTTGTTCTCTTAATATGGTATTGAGCAATTCTTTCCTCATGAGTTAGTTTTTGGGTTGAGTTAGGTCGAATGTCCATTTTCTTTTTCATGGTACCATAGTCAGGTTCACCCAATTTATTATTTTCGAAATTGAGTCCCCCATCTTATATTGTTCTTCAGATGTCCTGTCCTAGTCATGCCCTCATGAGCTAGCTTTTGGAGTTGAGTTAAGTCCGATGTCCATTTCCTTTATCACAATTACCTAGTAATACGTTTCTTGAGAGAAAACTCAAATAACTACCAAAACCGTACTAGTGTGTATCTTGCAATTTTCTGGGCAGGAAAACAAAGGTTAATTTTAATCTTGAACTATTCAAAATAATCACACAATTTTGTCCTTAATTTAAAGTTTGAGATAATTGCTCTATGCTAATTATTTGAAAAAAAAAAAGAAGTTATATTAGATACTATACGATTATGCTGACGATTTTAAAAGTCACATTCATACACTGTCAATTTTATATAATGTAAAATTTAATTACTAATGGTAATTTCTTAATTAAACATTTATTCTACAATTTTCTTTCAAAACTATTATACTATGAATAGATATATAAAAAACTTAAAGTTAAACTAGGCAGTACTAACATACAAAGATATAATTAATTAAACTTTTAAATCATATTATTTTTAGAGTTATTAAAATAAATCTATAATCTATTATTATTATTGTTGTTGTTACTGTATTACGAGGATATAAAAAATGTACATAATTTGTAGAAATAATAACTCATATTTAATAGGTAAGGAGCCAAAAGAAAAAATAAACATTAGATAGCATGGTTTTTTCCGCTAAAGTAGAAAGTCTTTATACTACTTGTTTTCTTATTGTTGTATTATATTTTTCTCACATATTCAAAACCCTAACCCCCCTCTCCCTGCCCCCCTAAAAAAATGAAAATGGGGGCAATTTTATTGTATTTTTTTTTTAATAGTTCAAGGGTAAAATCTATGGATATTTCTTTGTTCTAAAATAAGTGGAAAAAGTATTTTTGAGCTACTTAATTTATAGAGAAAATATTTTTGAATTAATTGACTCACAACGAAGACATTTTATGGAAAAAAAATATAAAGTAGAGTGCAAAATTATTCTATTTTGAATAGTTAAAAAGTACTGTATGTTGACGCTCTTCCCTAAGTAGTTTAAGCTATTATGTAGGAAATGTTTGTATTTTTACTACTCAATATTATTTTCAATAGGCAGCAGTTACCCTTTCCAATATGACCTTGATCCTTTTTCTCAAGTCCATCAGTTGCATCAATTGATGGTGGTGAGACTAGACTACAACATATGTCTGCTTTGATAGCCTATTGAATTGTTTTATCATACCATTTCAATGACTAATTTATAAGTTTGAATTGTAAAAAGAGGATTTTTTTATTTTGATTATGATTGGGGCTTGCAATGCTAGAACTTGATGAATCGAGCCTACTATTTTTCAATCCTCTGTGAACTTTTCTTCTCTTATGATTTTTGTTACTTTATTTTTTTTTAGTGTTAGTCTTCTTTAGAGTATCAATTTAACCACTCAACGAATTCACTCGGGAAATTTTTTTTTCATATATAGATAGAGTCATCAACGGTACGACAGACATACTGCCTACACGCGAATTAACTTCTGAAGTTGCGCAATCTCAATTTCACTACAGAATTTGCGAATGAATGTTGAGTTGGGCCACCTGAAATGGGGTGAGTTGCATGAAGGGAGATCCACACGTGCTATTTTTAGGGGGATCTGGTCGAAAAACGTTCGACCACCCGATTGTTCTTATTGATCTCAATATGTTTGAGTAACTACAATAGAATAAAGTCATTCTACGTAGAACTCATTCACCTAACGATTGGTATTTCTTTTGAAACTTGGATTGATTTGAATTTACATCATATAAACTACATTAAAAGCTGAGGCCGTTTTTATCAGGACTCTTCAATTTAAGAGTTGCGTAATTAACTTTTCCTATCATATTCTTCCTCTTCTTAATAGTCTAAATCTCCTTTTTTTTTTTTGGGTTTAATTAAACTTTTCATTTTGGGGGTCATTTCAAGGCTTATAAATCAATTTATGGAACCATACAACAACAACAACAAACCCAGTGTATTCCCACTTAGTGGGGTCTGGGGGGGTAAGATGTACGCAGTCCATACCTCTACCTCTGATGAAGTAGAAAGGCTGTTTCCGAAAGACCCCCGGCTCAAGTCACGAGATATCACACAAACACATAGTACAGTGGAACCATACAAGGGAATATATCAGTGGCGGACCCAAAAATTCAAGGTTGTGGGTGCTCAAATATTTTTATAAAAAGTAGTATGTAGCTGTAGCTATTCAAACCCGGAAAGCTGAACACGGGAGGCACATCCTCAATCCACTGCACCCAACCATATGTTTGTTCTCTGGGTACTTTTTAATAAATTATACCATTTATTCTGTGTTTCTTATATAATTATACCTAATCTACATCGAGTTTAGTGGGTGTCGGAACACCCCAAAATTACACATGGGTCCGCCCCTGGAATATATGATTGACTCAATTAAATCATGGATATGATGATGCCCCCATTGACATTCCTTGAATTCTTGCAAGACTAATTGCACATTTATATAGGCAATATCACCATCAGAATGAGACCGGGGACCCCTAAAGCATATTCTGTTTATTTCTATCCGAAGATTTGAGATAGATTCAAAATTTGAAGTTTATGATTTCTAAAACAATTTCAAGTAATTGATATATGGTAATAACTGCGTTCACATTCATTAAGATATTTTAATACTCCATATATAGAGAGCGAACACAAGAGAGAGGAGATGTGTGTTTGATCATAGCATAAGTTATTAGGTTTCCGTGAACCCGCATATTTGCATTCTGGATTATTATACATGTAGGTCCTGAAGAATCATCTGGATCACTTGTCATGAATTGTATCTTTCTGTCAGCAAAATAATGATGGTTTTTGTGACTTTCATTTTATTTTCTGCATGTTAAAATGCAGAAAAGGTAAAGAAACTAATTCTACTTTTGACGTTTCGTTCGTCGGTTGGTCAATAACTAAGTCTAAAGTTTCAAATCCAATCAGAAATCTAAACATTTTAGTATGATCAACTCTGTTGCAATTGCATTCCCCAAATTTGTTATTGCGTACCCGTATCAAACGCACTATATTTATGTAGAAATATAATTCGTAATATAATTCGTGTAGAAAATAATCAAGACTGGAAAATATTGTAAGAACGTATTAGTATTCTATTTCAGATTTTTTTTTTTTTTGTTTTCCATTCAGTGTTCGGTATCCGTGTTGGAGTTCGACTAAGTCAGGATTTGTACCGAAAAGTTCCACATTGGGGGGGAGGGGGGGTTATACACTTCCTAACAAAGGTGACTCCGTACCCAAAAAAACTCAAACTTGAAACCTCTGATTATGAATAAAGGAATACTTATATATCCACCATAATCTTTGTTGATACGATCTCTAGAAATTTCTCTAAGTCTTCAGAAACTATTCTCCGATCCTTTTTTTTTTTAACGGTGGGCCGGTTCAAGGGCTTGATATTTGTTTTTAATTTGTTTGACTTGTATTTGAATTCAATTAGTTATAACTTCATATTGAATCTAAACTTCACCCCAGATGTGAACCTGATTGAGTTTAATCTAGGGAAAATAACACAAATCCCGATAGTTTGGAATTTAATTATCCTTTCTTTTGATTTTTTTCAACAGAAAAGGTACAAATATATCTCTGAACTATGAGAAATGGTATATATATACCCCTCGTTATATTTTGGGTATAAATATACCCTTGCCGTTAATGGTTTGGGTTGTATATACGCTTCAACTTAACAGCAGAACACGTGTCAAGATATTATTCGTTGACCTTTTTTTTTAAATTTGTTGATCTCAAATAATTAAATTAACCCAAATTAAATCCCCCGACCCGACCCATTGCCCGACCCATAATTAAATCCCACGACCCCACCCAAACAAAAACCACGTGTTTCTCTCTCTCTCTTTCTTCATCCTTTGTCTCAGTGATTGGAAATTATGCTCCCATGGAATATTATGCTCTAACTACTTGAGCTGTTGAGCAAATATGGGATCCAAGCAGTATTGGAAATCAACTGTTAATTCCGACGATGAATACCTGATCCTCCCCAACTCTCAGATATGCGATTTGGAATTTGAACCTTGTGGTAATTTCATGAATTCTATTGAAGGAGCTGTTGTTTCAGCCATTTACATTACCCAGAAGACGGAGCGTGTTTGCTTTGCATGCTGATGTTGCTACCAAGTTACTGGAGCGTGTTTGCTCTATTGATGTTAAGGGCTACTCTCTTGCTGAGTGGAGTCCTGACGAATTTGGCAAGGGCAGTTCCATTGTCTACCAAAATTTGGTTTTTTTGTTGGGTCTCTTGGACATTCCATTGGACGGGTCAGGTCGGGTCGTGGGATTTAATTTGGGTTAATTTAATTATTTGAGATAAATAAATTTTAAAAAAAGGTCAACGAATAACATCTTGACACATGTCCTGCCGTTAAGTTGAGGGGTATATACAACCCAAATCATTAACGGCAAGAATATATTTGTACCCAAAGTATAACGAGGAATATATGTGTATTATTTCTCATAGTTCAAGAATATATTTGTACCTTTTTCGTTTTTTCAATAAATTTTCTCTCACCTGAATTTTAATTATTCATATACATAACTGAATGTTAATATACATAAGTATCTTATGTATCTGAACTAACTTACTTAACGATATTTAAGAAAATAACGCATCTTCCTTTAATGTAGAGTGCAATTAACGTCATATCTATTAATGTGTGATTAATGAATCCCTTAAACTCAATAACAACTTCTCAATTTCAAAAATTTTAAACACCAAATCAAGGTAGTCAATCAAACAACGTCAGATTTTGTATTTTCAATCAAAATTTTGATACTTTCTCAAGCTGTTTCTTCAAAAAAAATTTGCAAGAAGATGAATATTCCAATGTTGTTGAGGCATTTCATGTAATTCATCCCCTATAATAATATACATTGCAAATCAATATTAGTTTAATATGCAACAAAACTTAAATAAAAAGTCACTTCTAAAAAAAAAGAAAAACCGACCACAAAAATCGACAACATGTGGTCGGTTTTTCTGCATTTGCGACCAAAAAATTGATCAAAATGCGTGATAAAAAAAAGCGTGGTAGCTCTTTTAAAACCGACCACGTGTGGTCATTTTTTTAAAAATATATATATATATTTAAAATTCAATATTATTTTAAAAAAAGATTTTTTAAACAAAAATAAATTTTTAAAAGAAATCAACCACAAGTGGTCGATTTTATTAAAATTAATTAATTAATTTAAATTGTGGTCGATTTTTTATTTAATAATTTATTTAATAAAATATTTTTTAATTAATTATAGTAAACCGACCACACATGGTCGATTTTCTGGAAATCTTTTAAAAATCGACTACATGTGGTCGATTTTTCTGGTAATTTTTTTTAAAAATAACAGTATATTGCTATGCTACATTCCATCGACCAACATAACGATCAACCAACATAACAATACAAACAACCATCATAACAATACAAACACTTAAAATCAAGTTATTTTCAAAATTTATCAAGGTTCCAAATCCAAACTACAAAACTATAACGCCTCAAATTTGTACCCTGGACGCTACACGGTGCTTATAACCTTGAAGGACCATAAGCTAACCTATGACTGATATCTGTTGTGAGTACTGGATAAATAATATTGTAATAAATTCAAAAAATAGGATGAATTGGCATATGGTTCAAAATCTATAAATACTGATAAATAATATTAACTGATAAAATATCTGAATCTGAAATACTATCTGAAAGTCTAGTCTAAAAAGCCTCTAACTGAATTGTCTATAAACGGAGTTGATGGGACAAACCCCCAACTAACTCCAACTACTGAAATACTGAGTCTGCTGTAATAATGAAATAAAAGAATATCTTCGATGGATGAGGACTCACTACTAAATCTGATAATGCTGGATGAATCTGAATCTACCTATGCAAGGTCGGGAATCTGAGCATCCAAACCTATGATATAAGACATCATAGCGCAAAGAAAGAGTATGCGTCAGTACGTGGAATGTACTGGTATGCTAAATGAGGTAAGGCTGAATGGAAGGTTCATATGCATGAACAATAATTGACTGATGATATAGAATAACTGAACATGAGAGTACATGGGTAACTGAACTGTTGTAATTACTGAGTATGCAATACTGTACATATATATATACTGCAACTGAGCTTTTTTTGAAGCTAAGTACTGAGTTCTGATACTGGGTAATTGATAATCTAAGATTACTTATAACTGATTTAATGATACTGAGCGACTGCATCTGGCAGTCCTGATTCTATAGAACTGAACTGAGTTCTATACTAAAGACTGAAATTGCAATTGTGGGAGGTAATCATCTAACTGACATGCCCTAAATAAAATACGATAATTGAGTTGGGGTCTAAGCTGTAACCTCAATTAGTAGGGTGTCAGTACCGTTCCACGGGTAAAGACAACTGAAGAGATACCCTTATCTGGAAGGTACTCTAATGAGAATGGTGGAACCCTCAATTGGCAGGTTAAAACACCTCATCAACCCTCAACTGGCAGGTTTGATGTCTCAACCTACGCTGGCTACATAGTTCTGGAATACAATGATTGTTTCTAAGGGTTGCACCCTCTACTGGCAGGTTATACCCCATCCTTGGGTTCACTTGGTGCTGAATCCTACTCCCAACTTAAAGACGTTGAACTGAGTATACTGAATTGGACAGGACTGATACTATGTTTACTGAGTTTTCTTGAGTTCTATAACTGACTGAGTTTATTGAGTTTTGCAACTGACTGAGTTCTACTGATTGTGATATTCTGAGACTATTCTATGACTGACACTAGCTCTAGGTAAACAACTAGATT
>NC_061121.1:207934686-207951211 GCF_002878395.1 Capsicum annuum
TGAGACTATTCTATGACTGACACTAGCTCTAGGTAAACAACTAGATTGTTGGGTATTAAGTACCCCCAGGACTCGGTAGCATGAAAAGTAAAGCATAACATGATCTTGAATAACATAACAATATTCACTTGTTCATAATTCATCCATAGAGACATTTTATCAAACACTTGTAAGGAATAAGCTTGTACATGATTGGGACTACATAATAACATATCATGATTCCACTATTTACTTCATATAGGCATTTTAGCAAACACTTGGGGAGCATGGAATATTTCACATGGTAAAAGTCATATATGCGCACCATGGAATACAATAATCAATTGCAAAATTCAAGGGTTTAGCATGCAATTCATATAGTATGTCATAACTATTTCGAATTTCATGAAAACTTATAATTAAACATGAATTGGATCTCAATTACTATCATGAACATGAATACACTCAATTCGAAGAATGAAAATCATAAATCTGAGATCTTGAATATTTAAAAAGGGTTCTTGGACTTCATGGGTGAAAGGAACCCATGAATGAACACCTAACATACCTTGGAATGTTAATTCTTGAAGGTTCTTGGAGAAACTCTTGAGCTTGTTCTTGATTTCTTGAAGCTAGGGTTTTGTATTTTAGAGAGAAAGCTCTTGATTTTGGGGAAACTTTTATAAAATAATGACTAACTAGGTTATTTAGGGCATAAATCCCTTGTTTGGGCTGACTGGGTGAGGAAAAAAACCTTAATGCCCTCAGAATTAAAATTTAGAATTAACTGCAAAATCTCAATTTTTACCCCTAGCGTAACGCGGCGCTATCGCGTCATGTCTCTGAAAATTGACAACTGAAAAAATGCACGGTGGCGCGACGTGGTGGTATCATGTTGCCACACTAGATGCGACCTGGAAGTTCACTGCGACACGGTGACATCGCGTAGCTTCACTGGAAAATGGACAATTATTAAAAGGATCCTTGGCACGATGCGCCAGGATCACGGAGGCTCACTGGATTTGACAATTGCCATTTGGTTATGCTTCGCGACGCGCTGAAGTGCCAATTGGTACACTGCTTTACAAAAATGGCTCTAACTTTTTGCCCAGGCATCAGATTTGGGCGAACTTTATACTGTTGAAAATCTGACTGAATTTTCTACGCATTGGTAAGCTTTAAACTAAAAAATACAAAGTATTTCAAAAATTTAGATATAATGACTCATGGACTGATAGTTAAATGAAGTTAAGGAAATACGGGGTATTACAATATCTCCCCCTTGGGAACATTCGTCCTCAAATGAGACTGATTAAGTTGAGAAACATTGATAGACAAAGGTTACACACTGAACATGTATATCTAATGCATGAAATACATGACTGAACTACTGACAAGCTGAGTTTTCATACTGAACATACATATCTGATGCATGAGTACGTGTCTGAACTGATTCATGAATGCATGACTGAATATACAACGATAAGGAATACCAAGTCTATAACTATAACTGAACATGGAACTGAGTAAATCTATGGAAAACTATTACCTTAAGCTGAATCTGAGTTTGTGGAGAAGAGGTAAGGATACTTGAACCATATATCTTCTTCTGCTTCCCAAGTAGCTCCCTCAACGGACTGATTCTGCCAAAGAACTTTGACCAAGGGTACTTTGTTGTTCCTCATTCTGCGAATCTGATGGTCGAGGACATGGAATGGAACCTCTTCAAAAGAAATATCAGTCTAAATATCTACACCCACTAAGGAAACTATGACTGCTGGGTCACCAATGCATTTCTTTAGCAAGAAGATGTGGAATACTGGATGCACTGAAGCTAGATCTGAAGGAAACTTAAGCTCATAAGCTACCTTTTCGAAATAACTGAGAATTTTGTAAGGACCGACATATCAAAGACTGAGCTTTCCCTTCTTGCTGAACCTCTTTACCCCTTCATGGGAAAGATTTTCAAGAATACAAAATCATCGATCTCAAACTTGAGATCCTTTCTCCTCACATCTGCATATAATTTCTATTGGCTTTGGGTTGCCTTAAGCCTTTCTCTGATCAACTGAACATTCTCTAAGGTATCAAACACTAAGTCAAGCCCTACAACTGCGGCCTCACCTACCTCGAACTAACCCATTTGGAGATCTACATGTCTTACCATATAGAGCCTCAAACGGAGCCATCTGAATACTGGAAACATAGCTATTATTATAAGCGAATTCAATCAAAGGCAAGTGGTCATCCCAACTACCCTTAAAATTAACAACGCAGGATCTTAACATATCTTCGAGAGTCTGGATGGTCCTCTCTACTTGGCCATCTGTTTGAGAGCGGAAGGTTGTACTCAGGTAAACTTGGGTACCAAGACCCTTTTGGAATGCTTTCCAAAAATGAGAGGTAAAATGTGTACCTCTATCTGAGATGATGGATACTGGAACTCCATGTAACCTGACCAACTCTCTGATTAGAGTTTGGCGTAGTCCTCGACTAAATAGAATGTATGAACTGGTAAGAAATGAGCTAATTTTGTCATCTTATCTACGATAACCCATATAGAATCATATTGACGACAAGTACGACGCAAACTCATCACAAAGCCCATGTTCACTTCTTCCTATTTCCATGTGGGAATACTAAACTCTTGCATGGACCCACTAGGCTTTTGGTGCTCAATCTTAACTTGCTGACATGTAGAGTACTTAGCTATAAACTCTGTAATATCTCTCTTCATCCCACTCCATCAATAGATCTTCCGCAAATCGCGATACATCTTCGTGGACCCTGGATGAATTGAGTAACGCGTACAATGCATCGTTGCCTCAAGTTATCTACACTTGACACACATAGCCGACCCTGGCAATGCAACACACCATCTCCCCCTTGGGATAAAACCTCCACTTTCTAATCTCTGACTAACTCTTTCAACTTCACTAGACTAGGATCTCTATCCTATTTTTCCTTTACTTCAGAAATTAGAGATGATTTTGAGCTGTTCTGAACCCACACACTACCTTCTGCTAAATCGACTAAGAGGACACCTAGTCGGGCAAGCTGATGAACTTCCTGAACTAACTTCTTCTTATCATTCTCAACATGAGCAATACTACCCATAGACAACCTACTAAGAGTATCAACCACTATATGAGCCTTGCCCGGATGATACAAAACACTCATGTCATAGTATTTTAATAACTCTAACCACCTTCTCTGATGCAGATTCAAATATTTCTAAGAGAACACATACTGCAAGCTTTTGTGATCTATGAACACATCAACATACACCTCATACAAATAGTGCCTCCAAATCTTTAAGGAAAACACTGCAGTTGTTAACTCGAGATCATGAGTCGGGTAATTCTTCTCATAGGGCTTAAGCTATCTAGAGGCATAGGCTATGACCTTAACTCTCTGCATAAGGACACAATACAAACCTACTTTAGATGCATCACAATACATAACAAACTCATCTGAACCATCTGGCAGAGTCAAAATTAGGTCTGAGGTGAGTCGAGTTTTCAACTCTTGAAAACTCTTCTCACAGGAATCTGACCACCGAAACTTAACTTTCTTCTGAGTCAATCTGGACATGGGGGATACAATAGATGAAAACCCTTCAACAAACCAACAGTAATAGCCAGCCAAACCCAAGAAACTCCTGATATCTGATGGAGAGATAGGTCTAGGCCAGTTTCTCACCGCTTCGGTCTTTTAAGGATCAACTATAATACCATCATCGGAAATAATATGACCAAGGAATGCTATTGACCTTAGCTAAAATTCTCAATTACTAAATTTGGTGAACAACTTATGAGTTCTAAGAGTCTGAAGTACGATTCCGAGGTGATCTACGTGATCATTCTCGCTACAGAAATACACAAGAATGTTATCAATGAAGACTATAATGAACATGTCCAAGTACTACTTGAACACGCAATTCATTAAGTCTATGAAGGCTGCTAGGGCATTAGTAAGACCAAAGGACATGACTAGAAACTCGAAGTGACCATACTGGGTTTGGAAAGCTATTTTAAAATTGTTACATTCTCTGACTCTGAACTGATGATAGCCTGATCTGAGGTCTATCTTAGAAAAATAACTAGCACCCTAAAGTTGGTCAACAAAGTCATCAATTCTGGGAAGTGGGTATTTATTTTTGATTATTACTTTGTTTAACTGATGGTAGTCTATACACATTCTGAGATAAACATCTTTCTTACGCATGAATAAAACTGGTGCGCCCCATAGGAAAAAGCTGGGTCTGATGAATCCCTTATCTAGGAGATTCTTTAACTATTTCTGTAACTCTTTAAGTTCTATTGTAGCCATTCTGTATGACGGAATAGATATGGGCTGAGTATTTGGAAGAAGGTCTATTCCAAAGTCAATTTCTCTAATGAGAGGAACTCCGGAAAGATATTCGAGAAATACATCTAAGAATTCATTTACTACTAGAACTAACTCAAGACTAGGAGCCTCTGAACTAGAGTCTTTGACTCGCACTAGATGATAGAAATATCCCTTGGATATTATTTTTCTCGCTCTAAGGTGCGAAATCAACTGACCCTTAAGCGTTGTAGTACTACCCCTCCATTCAAGGACTGGTTTATTTGGAAACTTAAAATGAACAATTCTATTTCTACAGTCAACTGAGGCATAGCATGAATGGAGCCAATCCATGAGAAGCATGATGTTGAAATCTGTCATCTCTAATTTTATTAAGTCTGCTGAAGTGACTTTCTAAGATATCATAACTGGACAGTTCTTGTATACCCGTTGGGTTATGACAGACTAGCCCGCTGGGGTAGAGATTGAGAATGGTTTTGTTAAGATTTCTAGTTTGACTTTGAAGTCTATTGCTATGTAACGAGTTGCAAAAGACAAAGAAGCTCCTGGATCTAATAAGGCATAAATATGTAAATGGAAGATCTGTAACATACCAGTGACCACATCAGGAGAACTTTCCTGATATTGTGTGTACTGAAGTGCATAAAGCCTGTTTGGGTGCTATCCATTGGTGGCACTGGAAGTAGCTCCCTACAGATTCGGGCAACCAGACTGAGCTGGGGGATGGTTATACTAACCGTGAGAACCTGACTGATGACAATCTCTGACTCTGTGACCTGGCTTGCCACACCCAAAATATACATCACTGCCAACCCTGCAGACACCTTTATGGTTTATGCCACAAGTCTGATAAAGAGGATTTGTTCGAGCACTGCTGACACTACTCTGAGATTTAGAGCCTGGCGCCCTATCTTTGTTACCATTTATGAACTTAGGGATTGGAGCACTGGTTGAGGACAGAGCTGGAACCAAAGATTTTGGACAAAATTGGGAACGGTTACCGCCATCTGATTTAGGCTGATTGAAATTAAAGCTACCTATTCTAGCTCTCTTGTTATACCTCTCTCTCTCTCTCTCTTTATTCTTAGCCTTTTCTATCTACTGAGCATGAACTATGAGCCTGGATATATCCATCTCCTTAATCTATATTGCAGTTCTACACTCCTTAACAACACCATCTGACACCCCTGACATGAACTAGCTCATTTTGGACCTACAGTCTGCCACTACATGGGGAGCATACCTAGCTAACTGAGTAAACTTGAGGGAATACTCTTTCACGCTCATATTACCTTGCCTAAGATTAATGAACTCTAGCACCTTGGCTTCTCTAAGCTCTAATGGAAAGAATCTATCTAGGAAGGCAGTAACAGATTCTTCCCAATCTATGGGCTCTACATCTGTGCCCCTGTCTACCTTCCACTTCTTAAACCACGTGTGAGCTACATTTTATAGATGATAGGCAGATAACTCAGCACTCTCACTGGAAGTCACTCCCATGATATCTATGACTTTTTAAACCTGATTGAGAAACACCTGTGGATCCTCTTCTGGCTTAGATCCTAAGAATAAGGGAGGATTCATTCGGGTGAAGTCTTGAATCCTAGATGCAGCAGCATTGGACATTGGGTTGGCCTAAATAACAGCTGGTCATTTATTCTGAGCTACTAAAGAATTAGCTAGAGTAGTAAATGCAACTTTGAATTCTGCATGAGAGATATGCTCTTCCAGGGGATCTTCCTGAATGGGTTGAGGTGCTGACTGATTCTCGATTCTTCTTTTGTCAGTCTTTTTGGATGGCATGTTCTGTAAACAAAAGGAATAAACAGATTATACTGAGAGTTTAACTTAAGCTCATGCTCACTCGTACGACATGAATACTGAAGAAAGGGAAACTTTTCCTAAAACATCTCATTGCCTCCTGTCCATAAGTGCGGCGCGCTTCACACCCATGCATAAGACTCTATTAGATGTGGCTTTTAGACTTCCTAGTACTCTGTTGAACCTTAAACTCTGATACCAAGTTTGTAACATCCCGAGTCTGTACCCCAAACGCTACATGGTGCTTATGACTCTGAAGGACCACAAGCTAACCCATGACTGATATCTGCTGTAAGCAGTGAATAAATAATACTAAAATAAATATGGAAAAAAAGCTGAATTAGCATAAGGTTAAAAATCTATAAATATTGATAAAGAATATCAACTGATAAAATATCTGAATCTAAAATACTGTCTGAAAGTCTAGTCTGAAAAGCCTCTAACTGAACTGTCTGAAATCGAAGTTGATTGGACAAGACCCCAACTAACTCTAACTACTAAAATACTGAGTCTGTTGTAGTAATAAAATAAAAGAATATCCTCGATGGATGAGGACTCGCTAAAAAATCTGATACTGTTGGCTGAATCTGAATCTGCCTATGCATGATCGAGAACCTGAGCGTTCGAACATATGATATGAGACATCATAGCATAAAAAAAGAGTATACGTCAGTACGTGGAATGTTCTGGTATACTATATGAGGTAAGGCTAAATGCAAGGATTCATATACATGAATAGTAACTGACTGATGATATAGAATAACTGAACGTGAGAGTACATGGATAACTGAATTACTGTAAATACTGAGTATACAATATTGTGCATATATATATATATATATATACTGTAACTGAGCTTTTTTTGAAGCTAAGTACTGAGTTCTGATACTGAGTAATTGATAATCTGAGATTACTTATAACTAATTTACTGATAATGAGTGACTGTATCTGATAGTTCTGATTTTGTTGAACTAAACTGAGTTCTATACTAAAGACTGAAACTGAAAATATGGGAGGTAATCATCTAACCGACATGCCTCAAATAAGATAAGATAACTGAGTTGGGGTCTAATCTGTAACCTAATTAGAAGGGTGTCAGTACCGTGCCACGGGTAAAGACAACTGAAGAGATACCCTTATCTGGCAGGTACTCTAATGAAAATGGTGGAACCTTCAACTGGCAGGTTAAAACACCTCATCAACTCTCAAATGGCCAGTTTGATGTCTCAACCTACACTGGCTACGTAGTTTTGGAATGCAAGGATTGTTTTTAAAGGTTACACCCTCTACTGGATGGTGAGCCCCTATCCTTAGGTTCACTCGATGCTGAATCCTACTCTTAATTGAAAGATGCTGAGCTGAGTATACTGAATTGGACTGGACTGATATTGAGTTTACTGAGTTTTCCTGAGTTCTGTAACTAACTGATTTTACTGAGTCATGTAACTAACTGAGTTTATCTGATCGTGACATTCTGAGACTATTCTATTACTGACACTAGCTCTAGTTAAACAACTAGATTGTCCGGTATTAAATACTCGCAGGACTCGATAGCATGAAAAGTAAAGCATAACATGATCTTAAATAACATAACAATATTCACTTGTTCATAATTCATCCATAGAGACATTTTATGAAACACTTGTAAGACATAAGCTTGTACATGATATAGACCACATAATGACATATCATGATTCCACTATTTACTTAATATAGGCATTTTAGCGAACACTTGGGGAGCATGGAATATTTCACATGGTAAAATTCACATATGTGCATCATGGATACAATAATCAATTGAAAAATTCAAGGGTTTAGCATGCAATTCATATAGTATGTCACATAACTATTTCAATTTTCATAGAAACTTATAATTAAACATAAATTGGATCCCAATTACTATCAAGAACATGAATACACTCAATCCAAGCATGGAAATCATAAATCATAAATCTTAGATCTTGAATATTTAAAAGGGTTCTTGGACTTCATGGGTGAAAGGAACCCATGAATGAACACCTAACATACCCTGGAATGTTAATTCTTGAAGGTTCTTGGAGAAATTCTTAAGCTTGTTCTTGATTTATTGAAGCTAGGGTTTTGTATTTTAGAGAGAAAGCTCTTAATTTTGGGGAAGCTTTTATAAATAATGACTAACTAGGTTATTTAGGGCATAAATCCTGTGTTTGGGCTAACTGGAGTGAGGGATAAAAACCTTAATGCCCTTAGAATTAAAATTCGAAATTAACTGAAAAATCCTAATTTTTACCCCTGGCGCGATACGGCGCTATCACGCCGTGTCTATGAAAATTGACAACTGGAAAAATGCATGTTGGCGCGATGCAATGGTATCGCGTTGGCACACTGGATGCTACCTAGAAGTTCACTGCGACATGGTGACATCGCGTAGCTTCACTATAAAATGGATAAATGCAAAAAAGAGCCTTGGCGCGATACGCCAGGATTGCGGAGGCTCACTAGATTTGACAATTACCATTTGGTTGTGCTCCACGATGCGTGAAGTGTCAACTGGTACACCGCTTTACAAAAATGGCTTCAATACTTCGCCCGAGCATCGGATTTGGGCAAACTTTATATCGTTGGAAAGCAGACTGAATTTCCTACGCATTGGTAAGCTCTAAACTAAAAAATATTGATTCTTTATATAAAATGACTCATGGACTGAGAGTTATCTTATCAACTTGTAAGGGGAATACTTTATCTCAAGACTTTACGAATCTTAAAACCATAGCTTCTAAAATATGTGCTTTTATCTTATAGCTTTAAGCCAATAAACTTTTTTAAGAGTAGGGGACATCTTTTGAGAGGTTCTTCTAACCGACATAAACTATGTGAGCTTTCATGGAGTCCTACGTCTTACCCACATTGGGGAGAGCTGTTCTACCCTTGCCATCGAATAGAACTTCTTATCTTAAGTGATCATAATCTTAGTCATCTACGTAGAAGTGGAAATAATCTTAATTCTATGGTGGCACGTAGTTCTGGGGTATGAAACCGTAGTAACATATCCATCTCGGTGCTAAATACAACTCCCATTCTTATTCTCAGGATCTTAGAAAAATCCACTTCAAAATAGCACAAGGGTTTACAAGAAAATCAATTATTATTTTCTTTCTTTAAATCTCAAGTCATATGAATAAAGTGGATTTTTTATCTTAGCTTGGGACCAAAAGGTCAAATCTTTATCATAAACTCTGAGAATAATCTTATCTTAGGGTGCTCATAGAACAAACAATTTTGAAATAGCAAATCTTAAATGAGGCTTAGTAGTCCATGCATCAAATTCATGTTAAAACATCATAATATACATACTTTGTAATGTAAACATTGATAAATCAACCCAAAATCTAGAAATTACCGCAATATGCATGAAAATATGAACATAATCATGTAACTCATTTTGCAAATCGCTTGAAATCTCAAAATCTTATAGGTAGCAATATTGGGTATAAACCCTAACTTCAATTTCATGAAAAATCACATAAAATTCAGCAAATTTTATAATTAAAACAAATTTTGGGCACAAGGATGAAAGGATTATCCTTGTTGAAAAATCCCACATATCCCAATTGATGATCTTAGATGCTAAAACTGGAATCGTGAATTTCTATTGATGCTTTGGAGATGGATCCTTAGAGTTCTTGAATTGTGGATTCTAAATCTTGAATTTCTTTGGAGAATTAATGGAGGAATTTGGATTCCTTGAGGAGAAAGTTTGAGTCTTAGGGTTTTGCTTGGGAGAGAATTGATGAAAAGTGGATGTAAAGTGCTTTGAATGGGTTTAATTCTCTATTTAAGATGGATTAGGGGCTTTAAAATGACCAAAGTTCTCATTTTCAAAGATTAATCGAAACTGGGAAAAAGAAAAAATTCCCTGATTTTACCTTCCACCGTAACGAGCCACTATCGTGGTGGCTTACTAGAAATCGACGGCTAGGATTGAAAATTCTCCATGATGCGGAGCTATCGCGATGCAAGTCTAAATTGCCATTTGGACCATCACCGCGATGCACCACCATCACGATGAGCCACTGGAAATGGATAAATGGGAAATAAGGTTTCTCCATGATGCGGGGAAATCGTGGAGGTCCACTGGATTATGACGAATGGGAAACTGGACCTCTCCGCGATACTCAAATATCATGGTGTTCTGCTAGAATTTGATAATTGTCATTTAAAACATGTCCGTGACACGCTAGGGACCCAAGTCACGGTGTTTTATGACTGAAACTTAAAATAACCATAACTTCTTCACCGAGTGTTGGATTTGGGTGAATCTTATATCGATGGAAAACTTATTGAATTTCATTCCACATGAAATAATTATCTTTTATTTTGGAAGCTATCCCTTAACATTCTAAGAACGAATTTAAACTAGAAAAATCATGGGGTATTACAATATCCCCCCTAGGAAACATTCGTCCTCGAATGTTGCTAGTTAGACTAAGAATACTAAGGCATCTGAGGGTAGATGATAGCATGCACAACTGGAATAAATTTCAAAACTTAATCCAAATCATTCTGAGCTTCTGAGTAATTCTGTGAGTGCATGAACTTACATGAGGACAACTATATAGCTGAATATATGATTAGAAAAGAACTAAATCAAAGAAGAGTATTACCTTCGGCAAGATCTGAATATGCGGTGAAGAGGTGAGGGTACTTGGCTCGCATATCTGCTTTTGCTTCCCAAGTGGCACCCTCAATAGACTACTTCCGCCTAAGAACTTTGACCAAGGGAATTTCTTTGTTCCTTAGTTTACGGATTTGATGATCTAAAATCTCAACTGGAATCTCTTCGTATAAAAGTACGTTCTGAATATCTGAGCTTTCTAGGAACTACAACATTGAAGTCACCAATGAACTTCTTAAGCATAGAGACGTGGAACAAAGGATGAACGGATGACAAGTCTGTGCACAAGTCAAGCACATAAGCTACTTTTCCAACACGACTCATAATTCTGAAAGGGACAACATATCGGGGACTAAGTTTCCCCTTCTTGCCAAATCTCTCCACCCCTTTCACAGGTGAAATCTTCAAATACACTAAATCACCAACTTTGAACTCGAGGTCCCTTTTTCTCACATCTATATATGATTTCTGCCGACTCTGGGCTATTTTCAATCTTTCTCTAATCAACTTAACTTTCTTCATAGCTTCAAACACTACACAGGCCCAAGAAAAGTGGCCTCACCCACTTCAAACTAACCTATAGGTGATCTACATCTCCTCTCATAAAGAGCCTCAAACGGGGCCATCTGTATGCTAGAATGGTAACTGTTATTATAAGAGAACTCAATCAGTGGCAAATGCTCATCCCAACTACCTTTGAAATCAAGAGCACATGCCCTCAACATATCTTCTAGAGTTTGGATGGTCCTTTCTGCTTCACTATCTGTCTGAGGGTGGAAAGCTAAACTAAGATGGACTTGGGTGCCAAGGCCCTTCTGAAAAGCTCTCCAAAACTGAGAGGTTAACTGAGTACCCCTATCTGAGATGATAGACAAGGGAACTCCATGCAATCTGACTAACTCTCAGATATAAAACTTAGCATAATCCTCAGTTATATAGTATGTATGAACTGGGAAGAAATATGCTTAGTCAATCTGTGTACAATAACCCAAACCAAATCATGATGATGATGCAAATGGGTTAAATTAGTCACAAAATCGATATTCACCTCTTCCCACTTCCAAGTAGAAATACCAAACTCTTGCAACATATCACTAGGTCTTTGGTGCTCTACCTTAATCTATTGACAAGTTGCACAGTTAGCTACAAACTCCGCTATATCTTTCTTTATACCACTCCACTAATAGATTTCCCACAAGTCACGGTACATCTGGGTAGCAAATGGATGAATAGAATAACGTCCACCATGTGACTTCTCCATAATTCATTGTCTCAAATCATCAACACAAGGCACACACAATCTACTTTGATATCGCAACACGCCATCTCCCCCTTGGGAGAAAACCTCTACCTCTTGGTCCTTAACTGACTCTTTTAGTTTGACCAAGTTAGAATCCATATCTTGCTTCTCCTTCACTTCCGAAACTAGAGAAGATTTAAAACCACTCTGAACCCAAAAATTCCCTTCAGCTGAATCAACCAACCTAACACCCAATCTATCCAAACGATGAACTTCTCGAGCTAACACTTTCTTATCGTTCTCCACATGAGATACACTACCCATAAATAATCTACTAAGGGCGTCTACCACTACATTGGCCTTGCCCAGATGGTACAACATACTCATGTCATAATCTTTCAGCAATTCTAACCACCTTCTCTGACAGAGATTCAACTCTCTCTGGGTAAACCCATACTGCAAACTTTTGTGGCCTGTGAACACATCAACATGTACACCATACAAATAATGTCTCCAGATTTTCAAAGCAAACACAACTGCAGCTAATTCAAGATCATGGGTTAGGTAATTTTTTCATTAGGCTTAAGCTATCTAGAGGAATAAGCTATGACCTTACCTCTCTGTATCAATATATAACCCAAACCAACTCTAGAGGCATCTTAATACACCATAAAACTGTTTGTACCATCTGGTAATGCTTAGACTAGGGCTGTAGTGAGTTGAGTCTTCAACTCCTAAAAATTCTTCTTGCAGGAGTCTGACCACTGAAACTTAACTTTTTTTTGGGTCAGTCTAGACATAGAGGAGGCAATAGATGAGAAACCTTCAACAAAATAGCGGTAATAGCCAGCTAGACCCAAGAAGCTCCTAATGTCTGACGGAGAGATCGGTCTAGGCTAATTTCTTATGACTTCTGTATTTTGGGGATCAACTCTAATACCATCGGCGAAAATAATATGACCGAGAAAGGCTACTGATCTTAGCTAAAATTCATACTTGTTGAATTTGGAGAATAATTGATAACCTCAAGAGTTTGCAAGACAATTCTAAGATGATCTATATGGTCATCCTCACTACGGGAGTACACAAGGATATCATCTATGAATACTATAACAACATATCTAGATACTGTTTGAATACTCGGCTCATGAGGTCCATGAAAACTGCTGGAGCATTGGTTAGCGTGAAAGACATAACTAGGAACTAAAAATAACCATAATGGGTTCTAAAGGCAGTCTTTGGAATATCACACGCCCTTACTTTAAGCTGATGATAGCCGAATCTAAGGTCTATCTTTGACAAATAACTTGCACCTTGGAGTTGGTCAAATAAGTCATTAATTCTAGGAAGAGGGTATTTGTTTTTTACAGTAACTTTATTCAGTTGATGATAGTCAATGCACATGCGCAAAGAAACATATTTCTTTCGCACGAATAGGATGGGAGCGCCCCATGAAGAAACACTAGGCCTTATGAAACCTTTATCTAAAAGGTCTTTGAGTTGCTCCTTTAACTCCTTAAGATCTGTGGGATCCATACGATATAGAGGGATAAAAATAGACTGAGTATCTGGGAGAAGGTCAATACCAAATTCTATTTACCTATCGGGAGGTAACCTTGGGAGATCTTCTAGAAAAACTATAGGAAACTCATTGACCACTCAGACAGACTAAATTTTTGGAGTCTCCGACTTAGTGTGTTTGACTCAAACCAGATGATAGATACATCCTTTAGAAATCAACTTTCTGGCTTTAAGATAATATATGAAATGACTTTTGGGAGACACTGAATTACCTGATCACTCAAAGACTGGCTTATTTGGGAAGTGAAACTTCACCACTCAGGTGCGACAATCTATGGTTGTATAATAAGAATGGAACCTATCCATACTAAAAATAAGATCAAAATTAACCATATCTAACTCTATTAGGTATGATAACATAACCCTATGAAGGACAATAATAGGATACTTTTTATAAATCTGTTTGGCAACAACTAACTCACCCACTAGGTAAAAACCACGAAAGGCTCAGGGATATTTTCAGAATTTATCTCAAAATTTACTACAACTAACGGGGTCACATAAGAGAAACTTGACCCAGGGTCTAAAACCACATAAACATCAAAATGAAAGACACAGAGCATACCAGTAACAACATCAAGTGAATGTTCTTGCTTTTGGCTGGATAGTAAAGCATAAAACCAATTCTGGTGCTGACCTCCACTGGCATTGGATAAAGTACCCTAAGGAGGGGCTGGGCGACCTAAAGGAGTTGGTGCACTAACAGCCTAAGTATAGGGACGAACATCTCTATTTCCTTGTCTAGTATGTGAGCACTCTTTGATTTCGTTACCCGACTGGCCACAACCATAACAACCTTTTCGACCATACAAATACTCACTAGGATGGGTTGTACGACACCTAGAACATAGTGGAAAATTGGGCTTCCCACTCACACTATTTTGAGATCTAGAAATAGAAGACTTACCCCACAGTTCCTGCCTATTTTTGGGTGCAGGATCACTGGTTGAAGAAGGGGCGGGCATAGATGAACGATTCTAAAACTATGAACGATTTTCTCCTCTAGACCTATTCTTACCATGATCGAACTGTCCTGTTCTAGCCCTCTTATTTACTTTTTCTCTCTCTTTTAACTTTTCTACCTCAATCTGCTGATCTTGTATCATCAATCTAGAAAAATCTATGTCTCTAATGAGTATAGCAGTCCTACACTCCTTAACTACCAACCTAGATACACCGGTCACCAACTTACTCATGCTTGATCTAAGGTCAGCCATCTGATCAGGGGCTTACTTAGACAACTGGTTGAACTTGAGACAATACTCCTTCACTGTCATTGAGCCTTGCCTCAGGTTCATGAACTTTTCTATCTTAGCTTCCCTCATATCATGTGGGAAAAACTTATCGAAGAACGTATCCTTAAACATCTGCCAAGTCATGGGAGTTTCATTCTACCCTCTAATTTTCCTCTATATCACTACCCAATTATATGCAACATCCTTTAGCCTATAGGATGCCAATTCTACACTCTCCTCTTCAGAAACATACATAATCTGGGTGATCTTCTTCACCTCATTTAGATAGAGCTGTGGGTCTTCACCTACTTTTGACCCAAAGAATTTCGGTGGGTTTATTCTCATAAAATCTCGAATTCTGGCTGTGGCTAAGTTCCCATCTTACTGAAGTGGGACTGCAGCATAATGATTGCCCTGAATACTAGCTATCACATCTTGGGCTAGTGCCTGAAAGGCAGCCCAAAACTTTGCATGTGACACATTCTCATTCAAAGGATCTGTGGACTGAGGTGGATGGTTATCATTTTTGCAAGCTCGATGAGGAGGCATTTTCTATCACGTAAAAGCACATATTAGAAGCAGATAGAGACACGGAATGCAAAATAGATCATGAAAAAAGAGATGATTTCCTAAAACGCTATTTGGCCTCTTGCTCATGGATGTGGCACGCTTCACATTGATGATTAAGACTCTATGTAATACGTCTTGTCTGACTCCTTTGGACTTTCTAAACCTTAGGCTCTGATACAAAGTTTGTAACGCCCCAAAATCTGAGTTCCCAAGATGCAACACAATGCTACAAACTACAAGTAGTCCTGAGATAACCCTGGCTTCTTTCTTCTAGGCCTGGATCTCAAAATAGGGGAAATGAATATAAAATCATATTAAATGCAGAAAATCTCCTTGAAATAACTTGGTATGTCTAAAACATACTAATCTCAAAAGTCATGGTAACAATACTGAAAGATTTGAATACTAAATCTGGTAGTCCGACAAGCCTCTACTAACTAAATCTAAATAGCCATCGGGACAGGCCCCAACTGACTCAAACTGTCTGAAATGAATTCTAAATCATCTACTAATAAACTGAAAATTTGAATAGCTAAGTCCTCAAACTATGAGGGTTCACCAACTGTTGAGATATAGATGTGATGCTTGAAAATCACTCATGCTACTGAGACTGAGCACCTAAATCTATATTATGAGACAATGTAGCACACAGACGTATATGTGGATTAGTACTTTGGGAATGCACTGAGCATATGGGGGTGAATGTAATAAGTAAACAATATCATCACATTTCATAAAATCATGCATGCTAAATGCAAATGACTTACTTAGGCTTGAGTAATCTGAAAACTAAAGATCATAAGTCATAAACAATAAAGCATATAAAATAAATCTTGTGAGCCACTACATTCAGTTCAAAAATCTATTCTTTCTAAAAAGTAATACTTTGTCTTATCAACTTGTAAGGGGAATACTTCATCTCAAGAATTTAAAAATCTTAAAACCATAGCTTCTAAAACATGTGCTTTTATCTTATAGGTTTAATCCAATAAACTATTTTAAGAGTAGGGGACATCTTTTGGGAGGTTCTTCTAACAGACATAAACCATGTATGCATTCATGGAGTCCCATGTCTTGCCCACGTTGGGGAGAGCT
>NC_061121.1:207954211-207964880 GCF_002878395.1 Capsicum annuum
GGGGTATTATATGCATCACCGAGATAAGGAGGAAGAATCCCTGCAGATCGAATAAAAGAGTTGATCTGATCCTGCATCATTCTAATTTGTGATACTATTTCCTCCTCCTTCTGCTTCACCCTCTTAGTCTGTGCAACAAGCTCTTTAGTGAGTTGAGAAACTGGATTTTTTAGTAAATCAACAGTTTCTCTATTAGCTGATGAGGGATAGGATGTATCGCTAGATAAACACCTAATATTATGGCTAAAGCATTTTTTGTGGTTATCCGTAGTATTGGCCTCTAACCAGAGAACCCACAGTTTGTTTCCAAAGCTCCTCCTCTACATCTTTAGGTATTATTTCACCGTGACTTTCAAGAGGCTAAGTACTAAAATACTCATTAATGAACTGCATATATTTGTTCTATAGTCAAAGTAATGTTAAAATTAATAGTAAGAAAATATTAAACTAATCGTACTTGAATAATATCAACTTTGAGAAAAAGATTAATAAATACAAAATTTGATTCTTACATGGGTAGCTTTTGCATGATGTTAAACCCAGACATCTTTATCAGTTGGGTTTTTTTTCTTCCTTACACGGGTCGCCTCGAATGCCTCATATTGTTGTATCTTCCTACTCAATTTTTTTCTGCATATGATAAAATTATTGATCTTCAAATAATTAAAAATTTTAATAAAAATAAATAATTAAACCTGTAAAAGTTCCATATTATTTTTTGCTCCACAGTAATCTGACTAACTGCTCCTGCAGTATGTAGAGAGTCACCCTTGGATGATGTCCTGGCTTTCTTTCCTTTGTCACTCAACACTTGGTATTCATCGCTACTCCAATAGCGAAGATAATCTTGCCACATGGATTTGAGTATAACTCTAGTCGTACCCTCTTCGTTCTGGCATAATCCAACAGACCGTTCATTCTGAGTCTTGCTTTTCTATAAAAATTCTTTCGTATAGCAAAGTCATTTGCTTCATTCCACCAGAAATATTCTACAACAAAAACAAAAGTTTAATATTCAATTTTTTGTTCTAACAATGTGTTAAGTAGTTGATAAGTTAAATCTTTACCTGAAATTCTTTAAATATTTCATTTCTATCAAATTTTGGAACCTTCTGCCAACTAGTCCAATAGCTGTTGAAGTGCCAACAAATGCATTTAGTCATAATTCCAGTGTGTTAAGTAGTCGATAAGTTAATGATATTATGCTCCTTATGTACTCTTGTGCCTCTTTTGCTTAGATCAAACCACTTACATCTAAAGAGGCCAATGTTTTTTATTGGCAAACCTGCATACTCTAATTCTAAGATCTTTTGTACGATGCCAAAGTAATCAACGTCATCATCACCCTTAACCCAAACACTACTATTATTTGTTTTCCTTGTTTTGGAGTGTTCTTCGGTGGAAAACTTAAATCCATTTACTGTGTAATGGGATATTGTATGAGCTTTAATTGGTCCCAAAGAAATATCTCTCAAGAACTGATCGTATGCAGCCGTATTTGGTGATTAGTATACCTAAAAATATGATACATACACACACACACACACACATATATATATATATATATATATTAGTTAAAGAATGTGTAAATGTTTAAAATTTGCAAAAATATTAGTACATTTACACACCTCATATGTAAACTATGTTGAAAAGGATGCATACACTTGATTTTAGTGGAATTGAGTCTTAAATAAATTAAAGATCCAACATGCGAAACGCAATTAGTTTCCCTAAGGGAATGAGTAAATAAATATGATATGTTAATATTTAATATCCTTACTTTAGAGAGGGCTCAACTTTCAGGAAATTCAGCAAGACATATAAAGTTTTTGATTTGAGCTCCATGGTAGTGACACGACGAAATATGATCTTTTTAGCCTTACTACCAGATTGATTGAAAATTAATATCGGTTGCAAATGAGGCTCATTCTCATCATCCTGATGACGATTTGGTCTGTTTCTTGAACAAGCAACTTCATGACCAAAGTAGTTTGAACAAAATTGAGACATTTCTCTTGCAAAATATGCCTCAACTATAGAGCCTTCCACCCTATATTTATTTTTGGGACCTCTTTTTAATTTTTCAATTGTCTTGCATAATCTTAGGATTAGATGTTTACTATGTAAAAATAGATATGTACGAATTTAAATATGTTGTAATTTCTTACCTTTCGTCTGGATAAATCTACCTAGTTTAAAATGGACCACCTAGCCGAGCTTCGTGGACAAGGTGAATGGGAAGATGTTCCATCACATTGAAGAACTCAAGCGGAAAACTCTTCTCCAACTTGTTGGTGATAACAACAATATTACTAAGCCAGATTTTCTTCTTTTAATATGGTGGCACATAAGTCTTTGTAGAACAAACAAATCTCTGCTATCAGTTTCTATATGTTTTCAGGCAAACCAATAAAAGCAATTGGAAGTAATTGTTTCATGAAAACATTACAATTATGGCTTTTCATTCCATGTAAGATTCCTTGTGCCATATCAACCCCCTTTCCCAAATTTGGGGCATATCTATCGGGCATCTTTAAACTTTGGAACCACTCACATATTTTTTGCTTTTGGTCTAACTTGAATGTATAACTAGCCTTGGGCTTAAGAACATTGCCATTGGGCCCCTCCTATAAGTGTAATTCTCTACGCTTGTGATATTCTGGTAAATCAAGTCTGGCCTTAGGATTATCCTTTGTCTTGCCAGTAACATCCATAACTGTGTTGAACAATTTATCAAAATAGTTCTTCTCAGTATGCATGACATCAATATTATGTCTAAGTAAATTATCTGGCCAATATTCTAACTCCCAAAATATGCTTTGCGTAGTCCAATTATGTGAAACGCTATATCCATCAAGCCTATATAATGGTTCCTCGCTAACTTTTTACAAATTCTGAACTATCTTCTAGATGTCATGACCAGATAACCTTGGAGGTGGACCATCATGTTCAGTTCTATTCTTTCTGAATGCATTCCTGAGTTTCCTAAACTCATGATTAGGTGGCAAGAAACAATGATGACAACCAAACTATGAATTTTTCCTACCATGTCTCAATGTGAAAGATTTTATTTTTTTATGCAGTATGGACAAGCCAATTTTTCAGCTATCATCCACCCAGACAACATTTCATAAGTATGAAAATCATTAATAGTTCATAGTAGATATGCACGCAGATTGAAATTCTCGTTAAGTGAAATTTCCTAAGTTTTAACCCCCTCATGCCATAAAATTTAAGGTTCATCAATCAAAGGTTGCAAGTAAACATTTATTCCACATTTTGGATTATGTGGGCCTGGAATAACACAATTCAGAAATATATATGGACTAATCATCAACATTTAAGGAGGAAGATTATACGAGGTGATAAATACAAGACAACATGAATATGGCGCAGCACCAACAGAAAAAGGTGAGATATCATCTGTACACAATCCCAAACGAATATTTCGTCGCTTAGCGGTAAAATCTTGATAAGTTGCATCAAAATGCTTCCAAGCCTCTCCATCTGATGGATGACACATAACACCAGTGGGCCTTCTATTTTCACTGTGCCATCTCATATGAGGAGCTAGGCTGTTTGAAGCATACAACCTCTTCAATCTTGGGATTAGAGGTAAATAATGCATCACCTTAATAACAATTTTATTTCCACGATAACCACGCTTATATCGAGGGTGTTGACAAAACTTACAGGACTCTAGGTTAGCATCCTCCTTAAAGTATAACATGCAATCATTTTTACAATAATCAATTGTAACCGAGGAGAGACCTAACTTTGATACCATTCTTTTTGCCTTATAAAAAGAATTAGGAACCTCTAAACTGGGGTCAACTAACTCTTTAATAAGGTTTATCATTAGGTCCATTCCTTCTTCAACAATATTCCAATCAAATTTAACACTTCATAATTTAACAGCAACAGACAAACGAAAGTGTGAACACCCGTCAAACAAAGGATGACTAGTAGCATGCAATTGTTCATAACAACGACCTACTTCTCTATTGGGAAAATCTTTGACATTTTTCCTAAAGTCGCCCCCATGTTGCATCCCAAAAGCATCATGTACTATTTTTGTCATCCTAGTATCTTGATAGTTATTATACCCTACAGACTGACTACTTTCACCAACAGTTATTATACCCTGCAGACTGACTACTTTCACCAACAACAAAGTTATTTTGCGCAACATCACCATGAATAGTATGCAATCTTTAAAAGTCCTCGTGAAACCCTTTTCTATAAAGATGATACTTCACAACTTCTTCATTTAAAATACTTGTACCATCACATTTAACACAAGAACAACGAATTGTCCGAAAACTTGACCAAACGTCAGTTGTCTTGGGATGTTCAATAAATCGATTGACACCTTCAATAAATTTCACCCTAAGACTCATTCTATTATCATTATTCCGTTGATATATCCAGCTATAATCAGGTTCCATCTACACAATCAATCATATTCAAGTAATTAGTTCAATTCACAAAAGTTCACATTTCAAGTACCTAAATTCAAAACAAAAGTCACATTCAATAAAAAAAATCACATTTCAGGTATCTACACTTAATCACATTCAAGTCACTAAGTCACCTCCCAAATTAACAAAGTAAACTACATTCCATACAAAAATTCACATTTCAAGTACCTACACTTAATCATTTTCAAGTCACTAAATCACCTCACAAGTTACCAAGCTTAACAAAATTCAAAATGAAAAATTCACATTTCAAGCACCTACACTTAATCACTTTCAAATCACTAAGTCACCTCCCAAGTTACCAAACTACATTCAAAATAAAAAATTCACATTTTCAACACTATCAAGTCACTAAATCACCTCCCAAGTTACCAAAGTAAACTACATTAAATACAAAAATTCACATTTTAAGTACCTACACTTCAATATTTTCAAGTCACTAAGTCACCTCCCAAGTTACCAAACTAAATTACATTCAAAATAAAAAATAAACATTTCAAGTACCTACACTTCAACATTTTCAAGTGACTAAGTCACCTCCCAAGTTACCAAACTAGACTACATTCAAAATGAAAAGTACACATTTCTAGTACCTACATTTCAACATTTTCAACTCCCTAAGTCACCTCCCAAGTTACCAAACTAAACTACATTCAAAATGAAAAATTCACATTTTCAAGTACCTACACTTCAACATTTTCAAGTCACTATGTCACCTCCCAACTTGCCAAACTTAACAAAATTCAAAATAAAAAGTTGACATTTCAAGCACGTACAATTCAACATTTTCAAGTGACTAAGTCACCTCCCAAGTTACCAAACTAAACTGCATTCAAAATAAAAAGTTCACATTTCAAGTACCTACACTTCAATATTTTCAACTCACTAAGTCACCTCTCAAGTTACCAAACTAAACTACATTTAAAATCACTAATTCATAATTCAAGTACCTACATTTCAACATTTTCAAGTCACTAAATCACCTCCCAAGTTACCAAACTTAACAAAATTAAAAATGAAAAGTTCAGATTTCAAGTACCTACACTTCAATATTTTCAAGTGACTAATTCACCTCCCAAGTTATCAAACTAAACTACATTCAAAATGAAAAATTCACATTTCAAGTACCTACACTTCAATATTTTCAACTCATTAAGTCACCTCCCAAGTTACCAAACAAAACTACATTCAAAATGAAAAACTCACATTTCAAGTACCTACACTTCAACATTTTCAAGTCACTAAGTCACCTCCCAAGTTACCAAAATTAATAAAATTCAAAATGAAAATTTTACATTTCAAGTACCTACACTTAAACATTTTCAAGTCACTAATTCATCTCATAAGTTACCAAACTAAATTAAATTTAAAATGAAAAGTTCACATTTCAAGTACCTACACTTCAAGATTTTAAAGTCACTAATTCACCTCTCAAGTTACCAAACTAAACTACATTGAAAATAAAAAATTCACATTTCAAGTACCTACACTTCAACATTTTCAAGTCACTAAGTCATCTCTCAAGTTACCAAACTAAACTACATTCAAAATAAAAAAATTCACATTTCAAGTACCTATCCTTAATCACTTTTAAGTCACTTCACAAGTTACCAAACTAAACTACATTCAAAATGAAAAATTCACATTTCAAGTACCTACACTTCAACATTTTCAAGTCACTAAGTCACTTCCAAGTTACCAAACTAAACTACATTCAAAATGAAAAATTCACATTTCAAGTACCTATATTTCAACATTTTCAAGTCACTAAGTCACCTCTCTCAAGTTACCAAACTAAACTACATTCAAAATGAAAAATTTACATTATAAGTACCTATCCTTAATCCCTTTCAAGTCACTAAGTCACTTCATAAGTTACCAAGCTTAACAAAATTCAAAATGAAAAGTTTACTTTTCAAGTACCTACACTTCAACATTTTAAAGTGACTAAGTCACCTCCCAAGTTACCAAACTAAACTAAACTCAAAATGAAAAATTCACATTTTAAGTACCTACACTTCATCATTTTCAACTCACTAAGTCACCTCCCAAGTTATCAAACTTAACAAAATTCAAAATGAAAAGTACTAATTCATAATTCAAGTAGCTACACTTAATCACTTTCAAATAAGTAGAGGCGTCGCATGTCCTTCTCAGACCATATAATCATCTCAAAATTTCTATGGCTTTCAAAGCCTTCTACAGAAAAAAAATCCCACCTTAACACTATATTTAATGACTTCATTATAAAAAAATAAAGAGAAATCAACTTACTTGTGCTTGGCCTAACTGAAAGAGAAAGAGAGAAGCAGTTAACTAATTGTCTGGAAAAGAAAGAGCGCTACGCTTCTTTAAAACACCAAGTTGATTAGGTATACTTCCAGTCAATTCGTTATAATAAAGTTGCAATACTGTATTAAATCGGAAAACAAATGGAGCTCAGTTACATGACATTTCATTCAACAAAGAATTTCAGAAAGATGATCAAATCACCTAATCGAGGCATTGGAAAATGATATCAATAACTAACAACAACTTATTAGCCTCCAAGCAGTATTATTGGTATAAACAACTGATAGCAATATTTTTTCGACAAGAAAAGTTCCCAAAATAATATTTGAACAAAAAAATCAATCTTTGTAAGCTAAACCAAAGTTTTGGTTAAAAGTTGAATTAAGAAAATAATTAGATTTAAAATTAACAAGTTGAATCTGGAATATGGGTACCTATTTAATTTAAGCCTTCCAATCTTTAAATAAAAGAATGAATCAATCCAACAGAATATATCAACTACTTTTAGGGATGAAATGTAATATATTTGAATATTTGCTCAACTTATACCAATAAATAGGAGGTAAAGACAGGTATAGAGCTGAAAAGTGACCTGAAAATTTGTCGGGTAGCTGTCGTCTGGACTAAGTAGCTATCGTCGCCAATGAGGTACTGTCGATTCTAGTGAGGTACTGTCGCGATGCAGAGCTTCTGTCATTGGTTATCAAAGCTGCTGTTGTCGTCGGTTATCTCCCTAAATGTACTATCAGGTGAGCCGCATGTGAGTATTTGGATCGTGAGGTTAGGTGAGGGTAATTAGAAAGGAAAAGGGAGTACTTTGATGGGTTGGGTCGGGTCAATGATCGAGTTTTAATATTATTGACAAATTAAATATAAGTTCTCGATTTATTTTTTAAAAAGTTACCATTGAAAAGCGATCACTTACGCTCAACTTTTATTAAAAAATAATTTTTTTATAAATTATATAATATTTATAATAACATACTATATACATCATATACATGATTTTACTACCCCATAATAATAAACAAAGAAAAAAGGGCATTTAAGATTGGATTAGGTCGGGTCATTAACGGGTATTACCAAAATAAGGGGTTGATTTATTTTTAAAAAAAATTATCATTCGAACAATAAACACTTGTGGTCGATTTTTATTAAAAAAATTAAAATTTTAATAAATTGTATCATATTATAACAACATTCGAATAATTTAATACAATGCATATATATATAAATCAGATAATTAGTTATTTTATCATCACATTAACACGAGCAGTATATTTTCTCAATCGTATAATAATATCAATGAACTTTGCAAATAACGATAATTTTTTGGTTAATTAGATTTTAAATGCAATATTATATATATATGCCTCGTAATACAGCGTGTTAATCAAATAAATTATCGATTAATTGTCTTACGTTATTACAACTTCAACAATATACGCGTGTCTACATTGTCACAATTTGTATATCTATTTCTTCAATAGTATGATATCAACGTATAATTCAAAATATTTTAATATATAGATTTAGTTATGTAGCTTTCGATTACTACATACGTCACTACAGAAGATATACGTATATATGCATATATTCAATTGGCTATCAGCTTTCAAATACGTACTATATACATCATATACACCATTTTACTACCCCATAATAATATATAATGTATTTCGCATAGACTCAGATGAATTATCGGTTAGTTTATCTTATGTAATTATACCTTCACTACAAAATATGCATATATACTATATATATACCTATACACACATATATACACACTATCGACTATATCAAGTTTTAAATACGTATTATATACATCACATACATACACGAGTATATTATCCCGTAATATAATACGATGTATTTTATATACATACTTTGATGAGTTATCGATTAATTTGATTAGCCTACATTAATAAAACTTCAATGTACCGTATATTATTACTTCTATCGTTTCAAATCAAGGTATTCAATATGTTTGGATAGATTCTACTAGTTTTTTACTACATTGTTCATCGATTGAGCACTACATCATATATATACATATATATAATACGTACTATATACATTACATCCACAAGTATATTACTTCATAATAGAACACATTCACTATATGCTGATGAATTGTCGGTTATATATGTACGTTACATTATTATAACTGCAATAGTAGCATAATATCATTACTTCAACTGTATGATATAGACATATTCATTATACAAATATTATTTTAATGTCATTTAACTTATATACAAAGCAAAATATTTATTTTATATGTTCAAACATAAGTAAGAGATAAAGATTATGATTAACGTAATTTATTTATTTTATTTGATATATTTCTTAGTATATTTTTTTTACAAAATCAAATATTGATTGATTTTTATTATTATTATATTGGTTATCGACTACGTGTGATCAGTGTAATTTCAAAAAATAATATAATTGATTTTACATGCAATTATTTTTCAATAAAAAACGACCACAAGTGTTCTCTTTTTTAAAATATTTTATTTTTTAATATAAAAGCGAACACAAGCGGTCTCTTTTAAAAATAATTTTTGATTATATTTTTTAAATAAAACTGACCACAAGTGGTCGGTTTTTTAAAATTATTTTCTTTTTTATTTTTTTTAATTCCAAAACTAACCACTTGTGGTCATTTTATAAAATATTTTAAATTTAATTTTTAAAATAAACTCAGTCACAAGTGTGTCACACACCTTTTTACGTTCCTCGAAAAAAAAGATTTATGTTTTAAGGGTCGAAAAGGGTTTTATTATTTATGTGACAAGAAATGAAAATTTGTTTTGAAAAAGGATTATTAACATTTTTATTCAGAGTCGTCATTTGGTATAATCTAGTGTGCCAAGTCACCATTAGAAAATCCTTTTCAAAAAAAACCATTTGACTCTTTAAACTGGTTTGAGAACAGAGATTCCAGCTAAGGAATTCTGTTGACCGAGGGGAAGGTGTTAGTCACCCCTCGATCCCGTGGTTCAACTACGGTCTCTTGGTAGAGTGTATCAACTATTTTTGGCATTACGAAATGTATAAACCACACAAAAGCACGCAAAATAATCAAACAATAAACAAAACAAAACAATCCAAAAATGTAAAGTCCAGTCCAATTATACAGTCCAAAAATAAATAATGCGGAAAATATAAATCTATTCTACCCTAGACTAATCCTATACTACGCTCTACCGTTTCACCCGATGCCTCGGGCCTTCACCACGAACATCTTCCAAGTACAAGGTACTTCGGGGCATTCCCCGAATAAATCAATACAAATCCTTCGGGGCATTCCCCGGCCGAATGAGTACAATTTAAACATTTCGTGCAATAAAGTAGAAAGTACTATTCATGCACATATTCAACACTCCAACAAATTGTTATTCCTAAATTTGCCTACCCGGACTACGTTTTTGCCGGTCTTATCATGATACTACTACATTTCAACCATATTTATATTTAAACCAAATTAAACCAAAAGTCTTTAATCAAACCAAATTCACCCTTTTATCAAATTCTCAATTCCGTCCCAATTTTCATTTTAATATTAAATTTTCACAATTCACCATTTCTATTTCAGCAACCCATAATCACTTATCAACGAAATTAAGCAACGAGTCAATATCAAAATAACAACCTATCACCAATCAAGACAACATGCATTCATCACCAACGGTATCAAACAACACCCGAAGCTTAATCCAAAAACCAAACCATAGTAAACAATAAAATAGAAGAGGAATAGAGTAGAATTGGACCTCGATTGATTTTCATAAGAGAAATAAGAGCCGCTCCAAGAACCTCAATAAACACCAATGAAATCTCGACTCTCCAAATCTCAATTGATGAATTTATTCCGAACAACTTGCGATCAA
>NC_061121.1:207967880-207999967 GCF_002878395.1 Capsicum annuum
CACAAATCATTTTCAACATTATTAACGAACATAAATATTTTATTTTTTAATAAATAATAATTTTATTTTATTAAATTTATAGTGTGTATAGTATTTAATTATTTTTTATTTGAGTTATATATTTAATACGTTTATAAATAAATAAATTATCTGCATTCAAATGTTGAAAAAAAATAGATTTAATCATTAGTTTTTTAAATCTAGAGACAAAAACTTTATCATCTAGATGTGCATCAGATTCAGACGTTTTAATCTTAACTAAAACAAATTAAGCATGAATGAAAGACAATGTTACCTTAGTTGTGAGATGACCAGAACCACCAATTGTTTGATAATGCTCGATGACATGATTTTATTCAATGTTCTTAAACATTATAAAATCCATAATTGCTTTATGCTTAACAACTCTCTATTTAGCTAAATTATTTGGCCTATAACTCCATTCCCTCCTCCAAAACCTCCCCATCACTCAACACAAATAGCTCTATTGTATAATATCACTTCTCAAAAAGATGTTTCTCTTTCAGTTACACCATGAACTATACCATAAGCGGTCTTTTGGCACACTGACTTGAATAAATTGAGATATTTCATGAGTTTAAATATTTCATGAGGTAATTTATTATACCATCCTTCATATGAGATTGTAATTTCATCATTCTAGTACAAATGATATAATAAGATAGTTCGGAGATAGTTAATGTCTTAGACCAGATAAGTTAATTCTAAACTTTACGTCAAAACTATTTTCCTTATCTAGTGTACCAAACAACCCCCAAACTTTCCATTTGGTTCTTGATTCTATTATTGATTCAATATGTCCCAGTCACTTATGTACCTTAGAACAACCTTTTCACTGTGTTAGCTGATGTTGCATAAAAACAAGCAATATCTTTTTCTTTTCTCGATTTCATCTCTGCAATAGATTTGTCAACTATGTCCTTAGCATCTTGTGCCAAGTCCCTAATTTCATCAACTCAATTTTTAACTCTTTCTTCTGTTTGTGTTTTCTTGAATCAATGTCTTTCAAGAAAACTCACATACGTCTTAGCAGTGACTAAAAGTAAAAAAAATTCTCAAATATAAATCCTTGTACAATTCTTTTTTTGTAACTTGCAAACTTGCTTAGTGAATTATTCACAAAAAATAAGCTACTCCAATCAGTAATAAAAAAAATTGCTTAATAAATTCAACATCACCCTTCATGAAGGCTCCTCATAAGGTTATTGACCTAGACGATCAAGTGCAGAGGGAGGTATTAGACATAGAGAAAAATAGCATAAACCTTACTTTCTTTAATCACAACTCCTAACGAATTATAATTACATAAATTAAAAAAATTAAATTTTATTTTATTTCTGAATGCAACAAAGCTTCAAATATTACCCGAAATTTTCAGTCTCGCCATATTATTTTGGGGTAAGAACACAACCTAGCAAACATAAATTATGACAGTATGAAAATAAGAATCAATTTAAACTAAAATTAAAGATAAAATCTCAAAATACCACAAAACACACATAAAAACACACACAATTAGTTTATGAAAAACATCAAAACAACACTTAAAAAGCAATAAATTTAATGAAGTTAAACATATACCTACGGCTAATAAAAGAAACTCCAAAGTGCAAAGAAGATACAAATTATATAGAAAATAAATGGAACAAAGACTCCAGAATTATTTGAATCCTTGTTTGACTAATTAAATTTTACCTTATATATGAATTTTAATGTATTTTGACTTTTTATTTGAGCTTGTTTAGTCCGCTAATTGTTATTGCCACTGATTTTGTCTTTTAATATATAGGTTTACTTTAAGAAATAAATTGAATTAAATTTATAAAGAGTTTCCAAGCTTAACCAAAATTAGAACCATACCAAAATATTAAGATTTTTTACCTAGTTCAAATAAGGAAGTAGTTAGTATAATTAATTTTTGTTAATTTTAAATTATTAAATGTAAGAAAAATAGTAAAAAGACGATTTTGTTTAAAGTGGAGTGTTTTAACAAAGGGTAAAAAGTTTAAATCATATTTCTAAGGGCCTTCACACTTTTAATATTATATATATATATATACACACACATATTATAAACATCAAAGAAAAAGATATAAGTTGTTAAAAAATTAAATATTTCTAAAAGTTTGAATGTTTCAAATAAGGATATAAACATCAAAGAAAAATATATAAGTTGTTAAAAAATTAAATATTTCTGAAATTTTGAATGTTTCAAATAAGGATATTGACGTATTAGTAATAATTATTTCCAAAAATTTCTCCACCGAACAAAAGAGCATTTTTAGGCGTTGAACATCCGGTTCATTCATTCTTTTCATCATACGTAAATATTTTATCATGAATTTCATGACTGAAATTTTTCATATCTTGAACTCCCGAATCATTCATTACAAAATTAATCTCTAAAGCCCTTACTGCCAAAATATGTACGCATGCCTACACCAGTAGCAACTTCTCATTTCTCCAGCAAATCTTGGTTATCCCTCATCGACATCATGGAATTCTTTCAACTTCCTTTCCAAGCTTCAAAGTTTGTATTTTCCCACATTGCAATCTATCATAGACTTCTGTTAGAATTGATAAATTTCTCAATCTATCATTAATCTGTCGCATATCTCATCAATTAATACTGTGTCATCTACAGATAATATATACCATGATAAATGCACGATTAACCATTATTCAAAATATATAATATTAAAATATAAAATCTTGAATAAAAGTTAAAGGAATAGTTGTTGTAATTTGTAAGCAAGTTGTGCAATTACAAATATATGTGTTTATTCTGCAAACATGCAATTTTCTCATTTAAGGAGTCACTCCTATATATTCTGATCTAACATGGTACGGTTATTAAACTTCTTAACTCTCGACTCAACAGATCTTCACTCCAGCTGTAACTTTCAACTAACGACAATTCGAAAATGGAAAGCTACTAGAAAAATTGAATTATGAAAAAGTGCAAACCTGAAAACTGAATTTTTTCAAATCGGCTAAAGGTCTCTTTAAGATGATGATCTGTAAAGTTTCATAATAAATCTATGATACTTTCATATACAATACAACTGGTTCTTTGGTGAATTTTTTTCAGTCTCTTTCGTCACAAAACCTCTGAATTGATTGTATCATCGATAGAGAATTCAATTTGAAACTCAGAACCGCCACAACTTCAAAACACAAGCGAAGAATCTTCTTTGTATTTATCTACCGACAACTATTTTATCCGCTATTTAGGATGTAAAACTATCGAGTTAGTGAATAAAAATGCTAGTGTCAAATATGTAACAATATGCAATTATCAAGGGAGAAAAAACGTACCAAAAAGAATATAATGATATTAACAAAAAATCACATATCAGAATTTAAAATAAATGACATTCTAATCACATAATTAATGTCAGTGTCCACTATAATGCAACGACCACAAAGATATTCGCAAAGAAATATATATTAATAGCTGAGAAAGAGAAATAGTAGCGAGATTTGAGAAGCATGCCATGAAAATTTCTCAGATTTTGATTTTATATTAGACTTATGAACCTAGAATAAAAAAAGATTTGTAGTGTTTGTCACTAACTTCTTCATAGCCCATGATTGGTGTTTCTGTTGCTGTGTCAAGGATTGCTGCTATCTCTATTCAAACCTTTGATACGAAAGATCAATCAACACTAAGAATCTTTTTTTCAACTATGTTGCATATGAGTAGCACAATTCTCTTTGTAATAGCCTCTATCTCAATTTATTATACTAATAATCATTATTTAAGGTTGTATATGTATGATACTAACAATTTAAACATGAAAATATGAAAAAAATTATGTCACGTAGGACTCTACTCACTTAAAAACTAAACTCACAAGAATCAATCACAAAAGAAATCAAAAAAAAATATAAAAAATTCTATCATTATTCACGTAGACATGCAAGAAGAGGAAGATAGTTAGAGGAAGAGGAAGAATATAGAAGGGGATTAATCAACATTAATGCAATATTAAAATTTAACGTGTCTTATTTTAGGAGTCTACATTAATTCTCGTAAATACTTTGTATACTATTTTTCTTAACCATATATTCAAAGATTTCTTAATTGCAAATATTATAAAATTTATTAATAATTTAAGGAGCTACATTTTTTAGTAATTCTTACCGTACATTTTAGAACTCAATATTTTTTTTTTAACAAAAAGGGAGTACAACCTAAACAAAATAGGAGTTGTTCGTGCACAAGCTCTCATATTAGATTTAAGAGCCTTATTTTTATTATATATTGATTATGACCATTTAATGGTTTATAATTTTATTAATTAAGTAAAAAGAAAAAAGAAAAGAACGTTAATAATTTTCATATATTTCAATTCTAGATTTAGAAAAATTCTGACTCTTCTAATACCAATAAAATTTACGACTCTCCTAATATTTTCATATATTTCAATTCTCTATTTTAAAAAGTTCTTCACTTGAAAATTAATTATACTCCTATTAAAAATGGGAAATTAATTATTTTTGGTATAATTTGGACTTCTTCCTATATAATATATTTCAATTCCAAACTTAAAATTTCTTCACTTAAAAGGAAAAATAATTATTTTACTACTATAAAAAATAGGTAGCTAATTATTTTAATATAAATTAATTTTAGAATGAGTTTATTCTATGTTTGATTGGATCTCAAAATAAGTTATTGCAAAATTACAGTGTTATTTTTATTCATATTAAAGGTGAAACAACAATCCTAAAATATCTAATATAAAACTTGAATTCTCGACCACGGATATTTGCTTGATCATGAAATCATACCACAACTAAATACCAGTATATATCTCAAACATACAAATCTGTTATAGCAGGATATCAAAAAATAAAATATAATATCATCATAAAATGCAAAGATACTTCTGCAAGTTCTTTTCACCCTACGAAGAACAAAACATAAAAAAATTATTTACAGACATATAACCATAGATAAGACTGTGTTTAGAGAAAAATCTCAATAATTTCTCGAGCTCTGTCCATGACACAACATAAAGGTAAATGAATTTAATACTCTACAAAATTTAAAATAAACTTATTAAATTTAAATCTTGAATTTACCTACGTATATAGATAGAAAGATACTGAAATATTATAAATAATAAATTGATATTGAATGTGACTTACTCATAAATTGATATTGAATGTGACTTACTCTCCCAACATCTATCACTATTATAGGTATTATAGTAGTCTACACTCTAATTTATTCATCCGTGTAAAACATAACACATCTCATATTCCAAAACACGTATTATGCATTATGCCGTCTTTCATATTCATCAAAACTATTACATGTATTATAATGCCTACCTCGAGAGTTATCATAGAGTAGTATAAATGCATGCAATTAGATTAAGATAAGTTCAATTATAACAAATAAATTATTTGTTTTATATGAAACACAAAAACATAAATCAAAATAAAAATAAAGGAAAACAAATATTATTAACCTATCAATATTTTTGCAGCGGTTGAAGTATATGGAATCGTCCGCCTTGTATTGGTTATATATAACATGTGATTAAAGTATATGAAGTCCGACATGTAATGGGTGTATATGAATAATAATATGTTGCCCAATTGAAAATAGAATAGAATTATAGACTCTTAATTTACCATAAGTTAAACTCTTACCATATATTTATGGACTCCTAATTTCTTGAATTAAATAATAGCTTTTAAAAAATAGAAAAAAATAGTAAAAAGATAATTTTATCTAAAACAAAAACTTTTAATAAAGGGCAAAAAGCTCAAACGTGAATTATAAAGCCCTTCACACTTTTAAGATAATAGAGAATCATTAAATTAGGCTTAATTAATAAATAATCTGATTTTATTGACTCATAATATTCACTCTGGGCTAATTAATTTAGGATATAATTCAATATCTTTATCAAATTAATAAAATTTAACCATTTGCCAGTATACTATTCGACCAAATGGATGTTATTAAATTTTTACACTAACAGTATAATTGAACGAAATATACTAAAGTTTTATTCTATTTTGTATTATCATATAATAAAATTTAATATTTGTTATAAGTCAATTTAATCAAATAATATAACTTTTTTAATATATTATTATCCATACACAGAATTTAGACTGTTTGATCAATATGTACTTCTTATATATTTTTTCAATAGTTACTTTGCATGTTGTATTCCTTTTTAATACAATCTACTAAACTATCACTAAAAAAGTAAAATCTACAAATATCAAGTTTTATCTATAAAATTTTTAACCCTATGTAATATTTATATAAAAGACAAGAACTAAAAGTAATTAATGAACACAATTTCTTTCTTTCCTTTTCTGGTTCTCTAGCCTTCTTGTTTGGGAATGTTTCGTTGCCAACGAATATATACCGTGTATGATTTATCGGATTTTCTTAAATACCACACGTATATGGTTTGACTTAAAATTTGCCAATAAAAGCTATCATTTTCAAAATCTTCTTTTTTTCCAATACAAGTTGCAATTGCCCACTCCATCCCAAATGCAAGATATGTGATAAATAAAAGTCAACCATAGAATAGAAAATTTAAAAGGTCAACGAAAAAGTTGACCAAATATCATTAACGTTGATATATATTACCACTTTCTAAAGTTTCTAAAATGAGAACTTCGTCCGTCTCGATTTATTTCTGTTTGACTTGATATAAAATTTAAGAAATTAAAAAGAAATTATAATCTAAATAAATCTTAGACGTTTTACGTGATTATTAATCATTTCCTTAAGAATAAAGAAAAAAATTAAAATTAAGGTATTCTTAATTATAAAAGGTGATATTCCTTTTGAAATAGACTAAAAATACTGTGTCTATAAATTAAATTGAAACAAACGAAGTAATAGATAGGGTTAACAACACAACTCTACCCATTGCCTTAAGTATATGACTTATTCCATGAAGCTCAAAACTAGAAATGTAAATCAACCCATTGTTTCAAGTACTAATCCTCTTTCAAAATCAATTGCACTTTTCAATATGTCAAAATATTTATTCCTCAATCCTAAACACGTTGAAATTGGCTCAATCCTAAACACGTTGAAATTGGCTTTATAAATCTTTATTTATTGGTTGATTTTCGGAAAACACTCTATTGTAATGATTATTTTTTGCCAAGAGCCATTCTCAATCTCTGAGAATAGTGTAAGATACAATAGAATCAATGTCGCATTTTATATAGGAGCAGGATTGGTTTTGTCAAGGAATCCAATTCTATTTGGAATTGGTTTCCTTATTATTTGTTACAACCTCCACATGTTGTTTCCGATTTGTAAATTAGTTCTTTCATATGTGCAAGTATAATATAGTAATATTTTCATGTTTGCATTCATTTTCTTGATCCACACATTCAACCCATAAATCAAATTTCTCAAGAAATTCTTCTTGCATTTAGAATTTGCTTCAGCCTTCATTATAACCACTGATCATTAGACGTCTCCAGTCATTTGCTACGGATTTGATTCTTTCAATATTTGCGTGCGTAATATTTCTACGACATTTTGTTAACAACATATAGTCAGTTTTGATTTTTATATAATATTTGTTAATCATCAAAACTTGAATTCCGCTCGACTCAAAAATATATATGTTGCCTAAGATTGCCAGTTCAAACAGCACTATTTAGACGCAATATTCAATTCAACCAATAACATACTCTTTCTTCTTTTATCTTCTTTTAACAACTATAATAATTAGGCATAAGTCCATATAATGCCCATGTAACAGTAGAAAATTCTACAACTATTGCTTACCTTGCTTCTTAAGGCACAACATATAATTGTATATGTATAATGTATTTGTACTTTCATCAACATATAGGTAAATTAAATACAAAAAAAACTCTAGTAAAGATATGAGAAAGTGAGGAGAAAAGCATCCTATGTAGTCTTTCCTAGGGCCAGACCACCAACAAATAATGCATATAACCTATACACATTAATCATAAATCCTACTATGTGAAAGCCACTCATGTCTTTTTCTCGTGTGGAGTAGACAAAGGTGTCAATTTTTTCTTCTAGATGAAATAGGCAGCCTAATTGCAATACAACGATTCTTTTACTGTTGGTTTCTGATTTTGTCAAGAAATAAAAACAGTTTCCTCCACTTAGAATCATTGCTTTTAGATTTTGTCTATGCCATTTCATTTCAGATAAATGACAATAGATAACTAGTTATTCACACTATTTCATAAGATTATGGTCATTATTAGAAGAATGTGCTATGTATGAGTTGAACATAAGTACTCAAAATCATGACATGACATAGTATTCCCATGATTTGCAAGCTAAAAGAATAATGAAGTTACACATCTGGCCGCCACCGGTTGTTAACTAATATAAATAACTTATAAATTTTAAGGATTGTTTGGTAGAGTGTATAAGATAATATTCAATACGATGTATTAGTAATGCATGGATTACTAGTGCTAGAATTATAATATTGGAATTAGTAATGCTGAGATTATTTTTTGTGTAGTGTTTGGTTTGACGTATTGAAAATAATATGTACTGTTATATTTTAAAAATAATATTATTTGTTTATAAAAATACCATCGACATACTATAACTTTGTGTATTTTTTTTACAAAGCTTTATTATTCTTTTTTTAAAAAAGTAAAAAAACTAACAATATAACTAATAACTTACTATGAAATTTTAAAATTTAATCATTCACTTGCAGGAATATTTTTTTTTTGTTATCTTTTCTTTATTTATTCATCATTTATTTCTTGTTCTCACTTTGTGGTGTTCTTAAGTTGGAGGAAGGTACGTGTAACTTTTGAATGAGACAATAGAATCATTGTCAACATAAAATTGTGTTCCGTAGAGTGTTACAGCTAAGCAAAAAAATTATTTTTATTTGTGATATATCCTATTTACTAAGTTAAAGCTTGTATGCAATTTGTTTTTGAGTTTTGACCAATAAATATTTTTTAAGTTAATAGAGTAGTTTTTTTATGACTAAAATTATTTGGAGGGATATTATCATCATGTAAATTGAAAAGAAATAACTTACATTGAATAAATTAAAAAAGTTTTAGAAAAGATTTAAAGGAATTTGAGGGCATTTTTGTCTTTACTCATATTTATTCATGGATTACTAATCCCACCAAATTGGGTGTATTAGTTATATGCCCTATAATACCATGTGGAGTGTACAACTAATTCATGTATTAGTTATACATTGCTCCAAATTCGTTGTCAAACAATGTATTGAATAATACCACACTTTAATACATGAATTATCAAAATAATATACCCTACCAAATGGCTTCTTAGAGGTCGTTTGGTGTGAGATATAAGGGATAAGTAGTATCGAAATAAAATAAATGATTATTTTATTCCATATTTGGTTAGAGGTATTAGTTAGTACCAAGAATATTTATCCCACCACTTACATCATAGTGATGGGATAAATTATGGGAAAAGGACACTCTATAGCACTTTTTAAAACAAATAGCTCAAGTTTGAAAACTTTCCAAACAGTGGTCAGTCGGATATACTATTTCCACATTATAGTCATTTCCTAATTTGGGTCATTTTGACCTAAGTAATCCATATACAGTCCATATACGATACTTATATAATCTATATACAATACTGATATAGTATTAAACTTGGGCAATTCGACCCTTTTAAAAATATTTTAATTTTTTTGGTTATAAATTTTATCAAATATTCTGCTTTTTTTTTATTGTTTAGAAATAATAATTAGATTATATAAAAATGATATAATTGTTAAAAAGAATATGTATCTATATAAGATATATGTATAGAAATTGTATAGTTCTATCAAATATATATATATATATATATAAAATATATATAGAAAGTGTATGAAAATTATATAATTGTTATATAAAACGTGTAAAAAAAAGTACATTTATTGTATAAATTGTGTATCAAAACTGTATAATTTTCGTATCGAATATTTATATGTATAAGATATGTATAGAAATTGTATAAAAGGTGTGTAGAAACGGTATACAACAAGCCAGTAAATTAAAATAGCTAGAAAGTAGAATTTAAATTCCATGGTAATTTCATGAAAATAGTTTAATTTGAAGTGTCGTTTCTGTTTATTCTCCATAAATTATCCCATATACATGGTAGGATAACTAATTCTGGGATAGCTGATCTCGAAATTAATTATCCTAGGATAACTATTTCCTAACCAAAGGACCTAGTTTGTTTGGTAGAGTGCATAAGATCGATAGTACTGAATAGAGTGATTAGTAATGCTGAGATTAGTAGACTTGGGATTGGTAATGCTGAGATTAGTTATGTGGGATTATGTTTGGTTTGATGTATTGAAAACAATACGTATTGTTATATTTTTAAAATGATATTGTTTGTTTATAAAAATATCCTCGACATTCTACAATTTTGTATATCTTCTTTGCAAAGCTTTATTATTCTTTTTTAAAAATAAAAATAAAAAATCAATAATATAAATAACAATTTACTTTGAAATTTCAAGATTTAATCATTCACTTGTCGGGATTAATTTTTTTTCATTTATTTTTTCTTTATTTGTTCATCATTTGTTTGTTGTTCCTAGTTTGTGGTGTGATTAAGTTGGAGGGAGGGATGTATAACTTTTGAATGAGATAGTGGAATTGTTATTAACATAAAATTATTCCATAGAGTGTTAAAGCTAACTCAAAAAATTATTCTTATTTGTGATACGTCCTATTTATAAAATTAAAGCTTATATGCAAACTGACAATATGTTTTCGGGTCTTCACTAATTTACTAAAACATAAGTATTTTAAGCTAATGGAGTAGATTTTTTTATGACTAAATATATTTGAAGAAAAATTATCATCTTGATAAATTGATAAGAAATAACTCATATTGAATAAATTGAAAAAGATTTAGAAAAGATTTAAGGAATCTGAGGGCATTTTTGTCTTTATTTATATTTATCCCATGCATTAAAACTCATGTATGACTAATATCACCAAATGGGATGTATACATGTATTATACATGACGGAATACATCGTCAGGTCCCTCAACTTGGTACCGTCTTTCACTTTGACACCTAAAGTGGACGTTGTTCATTTTAAGTACCTAAAGTAGCCATAAACTGTATTACTTTGACACCTTCGTTGACATGGCAAAGTGAGTATAGAACACTCGCTTGTAGGTGTGTAACAACGTTATTTGAGCCAATTTTTTATATAATTTTATCATGTTCTTTTTCATTTTTTCATCGCACTATCTTCTAAAAAATTTTTCAAGCTCAAACACCTCTAACGATACTCCAAAACCCCCTCTATCTCTTAGAATAATTTATTTGAATGTCTTTTTTCATATCACTTTTAACAATATGATCTAAAAAGTGAAGAAAATAAAAATTTATCTAAACATATATCTACCAAAAAAACTAATAAACTTGAGTTAATCCAAGCCTGAAGTGTGATATATTGTACCAATATGATAATTAACTCTTAAAAAATATTATTAAAATATAATTTGGTCTGCGAAATTCACTTCATGGTTGCAAAACCCCAACAGTGCCCATATTTTTTTTGTTAATTAATTTTCTAATTTTCTAAAAAATTAAGGCTTAGATATGTCAATAAAATTCAAGGAAAAAGAGATTTTGGTGACACCGAAAATATTTCGGCGACGTCATGGCTGTAAATGTCTCGATTAAAAAAGCTCATAAAGAGAATGAAAAATTCAACCCCCATTAATGGAGGTTAAAGAAGATGTGTTGGGTGGGGAAGATGATGATTTTGGTACTTCTTTTTTTAAATAATGGTGGATGTAATAATGATGTGGCGATTTAAATGAGTTGACATAAATTAATTGGCCATTTTATCCACGTCGGAGCGAGTGCACCCCATGCACCAAAACTGATGCAAAAAGGTGACAAAATGACACAATTTGTAGCTTGCTTAGGTAATTAAAATGAACATTATCTATTTTAGATGTCAAAATAAAAATTTGTGTCAAGTTGAGGGACCTGGCAATGTATTTGACCATTATACATGGCCCCAAAATTACTACCAAATAAAGTATTAAATAATACCACACTTAATACGTATTTTATTTTTCTAATACAGTCTACCAAAAGACCTCTTACATATATTGTATATTGCATCGGCTATTTTTTGGTTGGCGACTATTTAAATTAAATTTCCCTTTTTATGATCATAAACAAATCTATTTGCAAGACAACAATATTTTTCCACTACAAAATTATTTTTTAGTGACAGTTACAAATTTGTCCACACTCTCAATATTTTGATTTTTTGAGTTTATTCATATGTTATGAACCAATTGTTCCACATTGAAAAAATAGAGAAATGCTAAGGGGTTTATGGGTCAAATGGGTTCGCTAAAAGACTAGCCTGATAGGTGGAAGAATCCATTTGACCCATAAACCCCTTAGCATTTCTCTATTTTTTCAATGTGGAACAATTGATTCATAACATCATATCTGGATTATTCAGAACATGAATTTTCTACATGAAGTATCACAGTATCACTCAATAGTTAGTGAAACACATCTTAACTAATTCTAATGGTGTGTGTATTATACTCTCTTTTGTTTAAAAACTCTGACACGTGACACTTCATGTGGAAAAACAATTCCACCTTGAGAATTAAAGTTAAATAAATGAATATCATGTTAAAGAATAAAAATTATCATCGTAAATTTATTCATCATTGCAATATCCGACACCTTTTCCATCTTCTCAGTCGTGACGTCGATATCTTTGACTTTCAAGGGGAGAGTTTAAAGTCTTAAAGAATTAATTGAAAAATAAATTAAAAAAATATTGTGGCAGAGTCATCGTTATGGCCAAATTCCCCTAGAAGCGTTTGTAGGTAAATATTTGGTCTAGTCAACCTCTAAGTGTTTTTTTCAAACTATTGGATGATGGTATAAATAGAAAACTCATACTCTCAACAGTTCATGCATGAACCTCAAAAAATTGAGATAGGTTTAGGCGTATTTTTTGATCCTTTAACTCAAATTATTTGTATTCCCTAACTAATATACACAATATATACATATATCATGTGTATATTATATATTTACCGGCTATTTATTTGAGTGGATGATTATAATTTCTCAAATAAATTCTACAACCATCCTTGAACATTTTGGAGGACTAATTCATGTGATTATTTGAAGTCATCTGCGATATATGAAATGTACAAAACGTCGTTATGAGTATAATAGTTACTATCACTTCTTACTTTTTTCGAATATTGAGCAGTGGCATTATAATTTGGTTATGCTATAGATATAAAAGAAGACCCATAATTTTTTATTTTTATTTTTGTTTCTCATCTGGTGTTCGATGCCCATATTGGAACCCCGACTAATTCGAATCGTGTATTGCATGGCCCATTAAGGTGACAGCGCTCCCAACAGAGTTTTCTCCATACCCAGGGTCGAACAGTCGACCTCTGATTAAGGGTGAAGCAGTCCCATCCACTGCACCACAATCCATATTGGTAAGAAGATTCATGATTTGCTCTCACATCAATTATCTTTTTTACACAAAAGTTGTGCTCGTTATTAGGTATTTTTCGAAAACTATTTTTCAATATTTTCATGTTTGATTGTTCAAAATATTTAAAAATATTTTGTTTAGAAAAATAAGTAAAATAAATACCATCCGAAAAACACCTTATTCTCTTGAAAATCTTTCTCCTACTACATGGTTTCACTTTACAAGAGTCAATTCTCTTAAAGTTCATTCTTCCATCATAAATGATCTGTTACCCTGTAATGACTCGAATCAAGAGAAAAATTTCAATTGACTTTCATGTGACTAGTTCACTCGCCCCTACAAGAGTCATTCTCTTAAAGCTCATTCTTTCATCATAAATAATCTGCTTATCCTGAAATGACTCGAATCAAGAGGGAAATTCCAATTGACTTTCGTCTGACTTGTTCACCTGCCCCTTCAACTTTCACTTTCTTGCACCACGCTATTTTGACCTTTTTTGTTTGTGACTTCTTCACTCCCTCAACATTCACTTTCCTGCACCATATTTGGATGGATCAAAATGGGTTAAAAGTTAAAACAAGTATAAATAACATAAACTTCAACCTTTTGAAACATAATTATCTTCTCTCCCATTTTTCTAATTAAAATTTCCGTCTCCCATTTTTTCTACGTAAGTAGCCCCACATATACATAACATTGTTATGTATATTGATTAAATAGGGCAACCTTAAAAAAGAAACAAAACACATATTCCTTAATTATGAGACGTAATTAATGCAGCTTTTTTAATATTGCATTACTAAATCCCTTTAATTTCGTAACAACTATCCAAATTCAAAATTTAAAACACAAATTCAACTAGTAAGATCAAGAAAACACATAAAAAGGGATAAAATTTAGCTATCTGAATTCAACTATCTCGAATTCAAAATCTAAAACACAAAGGTAGGATCAAGAAAATACATAAAAGGGGACCAAAATTAGGTTAACAAAATTCAGCTATCTAAATTCAACTATCTTAAATTTAAAACTTGAAACACAAAATTCAGCTATTCAAATTCAAAATTCGAAACACAAATTCAACTAGTAAGATCAAATTCAAAATTTGAAACACATCTATATCTATAATAATATATTAAAAGTGTGCAGGGCCTTAAAAATATTGTTTAAACTTTTTTTTCCTTCATTAAAAATCTTTGCTTTAGTCAAAATCGTTTTTTCACTATTTTTTTTCTAAAATTTAAAATTTAAAAATTAACTAAATATATTTAAGGTAAAACCTTCCTTATTAGAAGTCATCAAAATTAATGACAACTAATACTTTTTTCATTAGTTTAAGAATTCTAATTTAAAAATGTTGTTTGAATATTTTGTCCTTCATTAAAAGTTTTTGTTTTAGTTAAAATTATCTTTTCACTATTTTTTTCTAATATTTAAAAGTTAAAAATTAATGAAATATATTTAAGGTAAAATCTTTCCTTATTAGAAGCCGTCAGAAATAATGACAACTAATATTTTTTTCATTAGTTTAAGAATTCTAAATGGACTAAATATGATTTTAAGAAGATTTGAAAAATCTTTAATAATAATAATAATAATAATAATAATAATAATAATAATAATAATAATAATAAGAATAACAACAACAAAAATTATTATTATTATTATTATTATTATCTCTAATCTCTAATCTATACTATATTAAAAGTGTGCAGAACTTTAGAAATTTTGTTAGAACTTTTCGCCTTTCATTAAAAATTTTCGCAATAACAAAATTATCTTTTCACCTTTTTCTATTATTTTTATGATATTAACTATCGACTATAATAATATACTAAAAATTATGTCCAAAAAAGGTCCAAAAATAGGAACAGAAGCCTTTCCAACCACAATTTGCTTGGTCCAAGAAAAAAGGGCAAACATCCACAAAATATTGGGAAAAAAAAAATTGCACCCTTTTTCAACTATCAAAAAAAAAAAAGATGAACGTTCAAGAAAAAAGGCCCCAAAAATTAAAAAAAAAAAAAGAAAATAACCTTCTCCAACTACAATTCGCTTGATCCATAAACTATATCTATATTTATAATCTATAATCTACATCTATATATCTATATCTCTCTATAATCTATATTTATATCTATATCTACAATCTATCTATAATCTATATCTATAATATATTAAAAGTGTGACGACCCTTAGAAAAGTGAATTAAACTTTTTGCCCTTTATTAAAAGTCTTTGCTTTAGATAAAGTCGTCTTTTCACTATTTTTCTTGAACTATTTATTAATTATTTTTATAATATTTAAAATTATAGAGTCCTAAAATATGATAAAAATTATTAGGAGAACTAATAATTAAGGAGTCCTAAAAGATATGGTAAGAAAAAAATATTTTAATAATTAAGAGATTTTTAAATATATAATAAGAAAATATATGGTAAGAGTCCATAATTTCTTGGAGTTAAAGACCTATTCTAACTGTGTAAGAAATCCTAGGAACAATGACAATGGAGAAGGTTATACACATATAGTCCGTAGAGATACCCATATATTGTTTTCTTCTTCTTTATTTCCTTGTCTTTTTATTTAGTGTTTTTATTTGGATTATTTTCTTGAAGGAAACATAGTCAGTTGTATTGTTTTTTCAATGGTCACAGGTGCATAAGCATTTCAATGGTCAGATAAAGCAAAACATATTTGTCCTCTAAAAAGAGAAAACAACACAAATTTTGTTATCATCTTTGTTTATTAGCATACTATTTCAACTTTATTTTGCTTATTATATTATCGATAAAAAATATTTCAGCTATTAGTGTGTGTTATTGCAACAGATAAAACATCCTTTTTTATATTTAAAACGCTTTTATAGATTAATTTTGCTATTAATGTATGTCAACATTACAATAAATAGAGTGTATATTATTATGTACAAGACGTTTTTGTTAGATTTTAGACTATTATATTAAGAAATTGAAACAACCATAAGATGGAGAAAGTAGTAAAAAAATTAGTAATATTTTGGAGTTAAATTTCATTTGTTTTTTTAACTTTTTGTTGGAATGGTTATAAATTCTCTTTCTACTTTGAATTATTACTATTACTATGTTTGTTGTCGTTATAAGATTATTATCTTCTTACTTTCTTCAACAAATATATGAATAAATTGCAGGAGAAGGAAAATTCACATGTAGCGTGGGCTTAAAATTTCATATCGATTAATAGCGAATTCAAACATGTTTCTGTTCTTGTTTTTACTTTTCATTCTTTGTTATGTTAATATTATTTATAATGATGTTATTATAGTATATGCATAGTTAAATAATAATATAATTTTTCGTTGAGACACTATGTTTATTGTTTCTCTTAATCCGTGTACAAACTTCATTTTGAAATTATGGGAGAAAGAGAATGACTATATTTGAAGCAGCAAAAAGATATACCGACTATTTGATGAAGAAGAGAGATTAAACTAACATGGATTCTCCAGGTGAAATTTCGCACTTCTAGCATGAAATCAAGTAAAATTGTGCAATTTTATGGATTATCAAGCACTAATCATCTGCTTACTTTACTGAAGACATCAATGTAATTTAAGGGACTGTCAATGTATTTTAATTATTTTATTTCCAGCTTAGATATTTACAAATACCACATAACTAATAAAATAAGTTCTCCATCTTTACAGATTCAAAAGATTTTGCATTTAATTATTGTATTTATTTCTATTATTTAAACAAATACTGCATTTAATGTAACATTTGAACTCATTAAGTGAGGTACACGCGCAAGGCGCATACACCTAAACTAGTTATATTAATAATTATATTATTATTTTTATAATATTAAATATTAACTATAATAAACATATTAAAAATTATATGAATATAGACAAAAAAAAACCTTTTCAATTAAAATAGATTTGGTCCAAATAAAATAGACAAAAACTTTTGGATGTTGCATTTAATTATTATTATAAGGAGTTTTCCTTATCCAACTGCCTATTATTTCATGAATTTCATGTTGGTTTCTTATTGTTTTGACATTCTCCATAATTGTCAAATGTCAATCTAACTCTGAAATAGAAGTGGTAGAAGGCCTCAGAGAAGCAAGAGATCTTGAGAGCACATGTGTAAGTTTTTTTAATCTGTTTTGGCTCATCAAGTATGTCTTTATCTTCAATGAGGACACATATTTGAATGTGGAGATAATAGTGCATCTCTTTTACACTTGGCGTGTTCTTATTAAGAGAAATAGATCAACAAAGTTGTTGCTCATTACATATGTTTTGTGATATTTTATTAAGGATAGAGAGACTCTGACCATTCCACTACAACCTATATCTGTTTGCTACTTATAAATTTGTCAATGGTTCAAGGACTCTATGCCAAATATGATAAGTATTTTTGTGTCGTGCATATAAATTATGATAGAGACTAGATAAATAAATGTTTGATTAGGTATTTTTTTTTTTGAAATAATTTTCTCTCTTTTTTTTAGTCTAAAATTTGTTATCTATCTTTTTCGGCTAAAATTTTTACTTGTTTAGAAATCTTGCTTTTCTTATTATAATTCTTTTACGTTATAATTAATTTGTTACAAGTAATTATGTTACATTATATGCTCATATTAATGGAGTTCGTTATTTTCTTAATATTTATAATTTTGAAGTTAGCTGAAGTAAAAAAATAGTTACATTAAATTTTAATTTTAAATAATCAAAGATTAACACGTGAGGTTGTTACTAGTACATAAAAAAATATGTATATGATTTTATATACATATCAGCTTAACAAAATTCTTCCCCTATTATGTATATGAATTTTTAAAAAAGGGTCAGACAGCCTAACAACTTATATAGTTATGTATATACTATCATATACATAACATAGATATGTATATGATTTTATATAGGCTTAAATCATCGATAGGATCCTAAACTTATCACAAAATTTCACTTGGACTCCTCAACTTATTATTGTACTAGCTATTGAATACTTTAACTATTCAAATTTCATTCCTATTACACACAAAGTGTTGACATGGCAAAAAAAAAGTGTGTCTCACGCACTCAAGGCGCGTCAATCAGATTTAAAAAAGTATTTTTTTCAACTTTTACACTTGTTTTTTCCCTTTCTGATTCGAAGAGTTGGAAAGCATTGACTTCAACTTTTTAAAATATTTCAAAACTTAAGAAAAATTTTAAAACAATCTAAGAAATTACAGAGTCGTCACTTAATTTATTTGGAAAGAAATTAAGAAAACTTTTTAGAGAAAATCCTAAGTCTTAAAACAGAAAAAGACTTAGGCTTTTAAGAAAATCCCGGGTAAGAGATTCTTATTAATATCAAAGGAAGGTTTTTAAGGAACCTAAAATGTCTGCTAACTTACGGTTATCCGGACCATTTGAAAACCAATTTTGACTAACTTTGAAAAAAAAGTTGGTTTTTGAAAAGAAAGTGATTTAGGAAAGAAATTGTATGAGATCAATTTTGGTGACTTAGTAGGGAATTTAACCAAGTCTAATAAAATAAATAGCAAATAAACATAGAAAAGGGGTAGGGGAAAATTATGAGATTTAGGCTTTTAGGCCTAGACCCACTTGCACCTGTCCAAAACTATTCATTTGGGTTTTTAACCCATAACCTGTCCTAATCTATTCATTTAGGCTTTTGACCCATAACCAGTCCTAAACTATCTTTTCGGAACCTTAGGCCCAGAATCAGCTTCACCTGTATTAGTTTATAACTTTGGCTTCGAGGCCCAAATGAATGAATGAATGAATGAATGAATAAAGAAAGAAATAAGTTACACAAGTAAAATAATAAAAATAGGACTTTGGAAGTCTCTTGACTACTTCAATGATGGGGTTTTGACTCTTTTCTTTCAACTTCTCATATTTGTACGTCATGTAACCGACTTTAGACTTTCTTTTGGGCTTGACTTAAAAAAAGGGACCTCATTGGCCCATTAGGAAAATGCAAGGTAGAATTGAGTCCATTAGACTCAATTCATAATGGGTTCATGCAACAAAATAAAAGACGAGAATTGGCAAAGTATTTCTAAACTCGAGTGAAACAACACCTGGTTGAATCTAGACAACAATATTCAAAAGGAAACTAAAAAACTAGTAATACTTTTCAATACAGTAGAGGTAAAGATTTTCAGGAGGAAGTTTTGGGATCGAACAACAAGATCAAGAGAGACTATTATCAACTTTTATGAATTGACATACTTCACTGTATGCACATGAATACAACTTAATTACAGTAACACTACTACCATCTCACAATGCTACTACAATCTACTAAGGGATTAACAATTTACCCCACATAAGAAGGCGAACAAATACTTGTTTTACCAAATATAGGCTTGACATTTCATTTCTTATGCAATATAATTTAAACATCAAGAAGGTCTTTCAACACCATCATTATCTACAACAAGCACATGAATTGGCTCATTAGGAACACTTGTTCTAATCTCACTTCTAACCCTTTTCCAGTTTCAAAAGAAACTAAAAAAGTGAATCAGTAAGGAAAGAGATCACGGACTTTGAACCAATATAAGAAATGGAACAAAAAAATTCAAATTGGCCAACATCAAAGCAAAAATGTATTACTAGAAAAACTGGTTGTAACCTCGATTCTAACCTCTTTCAAGACTCTTTTGAAATTGAAAAGGTGAATCAGTGAAAATTCTCAAGAACGAGAATGCTAATACTTGAACCATTTCATGAAAGGGGACAAAAGGGGTTCAAATTGACCACCATCAAAGGTGAATAAAGCCAAACACATTTTTTATATTAGTTAAGAAGTTCTAAGTGCAGCAACAACATCCTGCCTTAATTTAAAGAATCATGAAGCAAAAATCTCAAATAAAAGAGAGGGGGCTCAAACAGCCAATCGACACAGAAAGAAATACCACAATACCGTAACTTTATTTTAGCATAATCAATCCTATGGCCTTTAAGGCCTCTACAGCAAGCAATTCCAAGCATACAATGAAATAATTGAAACTACTACTGCTACAACCATCACAATGCAATAATAAAAGAAAGAGTCGAAGACTGTCCGACTTTTGGGCAGCAAAACGAGACCTCAAGCTTCGTCGGAATCCACCACCATCGGATAAAAACCTTTAAACCTCCGATTAAATAAAAAATTAATTGTAAAATTTTCAATTATTTGCTTAAAAGTATTTTTTTAATACCTTCAAGACTAGGAATTTTCAGCTCAACAATGAGCTTTATATAGAAGAAATTTTGGGATTGAGAAATTAGCTCCAACCAATGTGGGATAGGAAAATTTGGGGGTAATTTGCGTATTATTTAAGAAGTTTTCAAATTTTTAAAAGAAGATAAAGTTGAGGTGGTAAAAATAGTACAAACTCATACTAATTCGAGAATCTCGAATTGAAAACGGATAGAATTTTAGGAATGCATTAATAGAAGACACATTGTTGGTTCGTTGTTGAGCTGGAATCAGGTTAGGGTTAGGTTGTTAGTGGGTCATCAATGGATGCGTTGTTGTTGCTGCATCATCGATGGTTTGGGTCAGTTTTATTGTTTTGGGTCGACGTTCAACGACTTTTACTGAAGTTTTTGCTCGATATTGTAGAGATTATTGTTATTAGATGATATTATTGATGTTTTATTATTCGCTGGTGGAAGCTGTGAGTTTTTGGATTACTCGTGTTGTTGTTGCATTTTGCTGATGAAAAAGAAAAGCAAATGGGTGTTGGGCCGGGTCAATATCATTGTTGGGCCACTGAATTTAGGCTATTTTAAGGTTGTTTCTGCTATTGCAAATGGGCTGCTGGGTGATGGAGTTATTGGATTTGTTTATTTTTTAGTAGATTATGTATTTTGGGGGTTATTTAAAAAAATAACCCGAATTAGTTTAAGAGTTAGTCAATTTTATTTAGTTTTCGATCAAATTGAAAAATAATTGTCAATTTCATTGCAATTGTGGCCAATATAATTTAAATTATGGCCAAATTAAATAAATTAACTAAATTCAATTGAAATTCGATACGAATTAATACCTTATTTAATCTCCGAGCTTCTTGATTTAATAAAAATCAAACAAATATATTTCAAATAAATTATTCTGAAGAACAAATTACATTTAAATCAAGATTTTAATCATTTGAATTTATTTTCAACCTTGATTAAAATTTGATATTCGTAAACTAAATATTTAAGCAATAAAATTATATAATTTCGTATTGAATACGATAATATATAATCATCACTTAAAATACTAAAATTAACCAGGTAAATACTTTGGGAAGTTTTTATTCGGATGAAATAAATATTGTAGTTTTATTTGAAAATTGAAGAAACTCAAAATAAACATAGTTATGGAGGACAAGAATTAGGTGTCAACAACTGCCCCCTCCTTATGGGTAGGGTGGATGCAAGTAACCTTGGACAAAGAGAGATTGACGTTCCTAACTTTTGTCCAACCACAAATTCATTTTCTAAAGAGGTTGGTTATCGCACGAGTTTGGGAGTTATGGCCGAACCTCGGTATTAGGTTTCCTACATATCTCAAGTTGAATGAAAATTCAGGTCACTTATAGTTCATAAAGCTTGATTTAAGCACGATCTTCAAGAAAATTCATAAGCTATCTTAGTTTTTGAGTTTTTGATAAAACTGAAAAGTTAGGGATAGAGGGATTTGGGGGGAGGTTGGAATGCATTCAAGTTTTCAAAATACAGCCTAGCCTACATATCCCTAAGACTCAAGGAATCAGACTGCTTGTAGGTGGACTCAATCAGTAGAAAAAATAATCTTTTATTTCAAAAAATCTTTGGCCCAGGATGAGTGACACGTTGATCGAACTGAGGAAAAGAGGCTTATAACCTCTTAACCATGAATATGGGATCCTTCACATCCATAGGCAAGAAATTACCTAGACATAACTTCCAAAACTCTAGGTGTCTTATCACTCAAATTTGAAAGAAAGAGAAGGTTATCCTCGGTATGAGTTTAGAAATATCCCAAAGGTGAAGCTGAAACCAGAATATCCCAGAATACCTCCATGCCTTCTAATAGGGGTATGGTTAGATGGTGGTGGTGATTATCCTTTAGATCTCATCCAAAAAGTTTAATGTCTCTCTCTAGACTATGTCCTATTTTGCTGCTAAGAAAGAGTTCCACATTGTGTTGCGTCCTATATGGAGTCCTCCACACCTGTGTTTTGATTTGAGATTTTCACCTTCTCGGATGCTCTCAACAATATTTCAAGAAAAAAGTTTTAGTGCTAAACATAATTCATGAAGGAGGTATATAGTCTTTTACTATATCTCCACGTGAGTTGTCGCCTAAAGAGTGAAGTCGTCCTCCTATGTACCTGTTGGAAGGAAATAATTTGCAATAACAGAAACAAAAACCCTCTTGGTTGTTGCCTAATTAGCTTATTTATCAATTGAATATGTCTTTAAAGTGGGGTGGCCCTTTTGGACACCGACGATACCTTATGCAGACTCCGATTATTAACAATGATCCTTTGTATGTGACCTCGGGTAAGTCTTGCACATCTTTTGTATTGATACAACTTATAGATTTCCCTTGAATTATCAATCTTTGGATAATCTTGCGCATTATTTGATGTTGGATACGAGGCAACTTATAGATATCCTTTGAATTGCTAGCTTTCAGGTAATCCTGCACATTATCCGACCTTGGATAAGAGATGGCTTATAGATATCCCACCAATCACTAGCTTTCAGGTATTTTAGCATATCATACGACCTTGGATACAATATGACTTATAGATATCTCTTAAATTTCTATTCTTTGGGTAATCCTGCACATAATTGATCATTGGATATGTTGCGACTTATAAAGAACCCCTGGAATTATCAATTTGATAAACTCTTATATTATCAGATAAGAATTTAGTTGCGACTTATGAATAACCTTCGGACTATCATTTTTTGAGTAACCTTGCTCATTATCTGGTTAGGATGTTGTTGCATCTTACGGATGACCTATGGGCTATCAACTCATAGGTAATATTGTACACTATCCTATTTCAAATAATATGACTTATAGATGACCCTCAAATTGTTAATTTCTCAAAAATCTCATATATCATCCATCTTCAGAAAGCGACTTGAAGGTATCCCTTCAAATTGCGTGCTCTTGATGCATTCAGATCTTGATTTAAAAAATGACTAGATATCCTCGACGCCTACATTTGTGTCTCGTGTGTTAACAAATATTAAATGTCGATGATATCTTCGACTCCAGCATTTGTGTCTTGCGTGTCTATAGATTTAAATGCTAATGATATCCTCAACGCAGTGTTTGTGTCTCGTGTGTCAACAGATATTAAATGTTGATTATATCCTCAACACTAGTGTTTATGTCTCACATGTCAATAGATATTAAATACTTATGATATCCTCGATGCCAACGTTTGTGTCTCGCGTGTCAATAGATATCAAATATTGATGATATCCTTGACGCCAGCATTTATATCTCGCGTGTCAACAGATATTGGTGCTCCAAAGCATCTTCCAAGGCCAGAACTTATTGTCTTGTATAGCGAGCAATTATGGAGACTTAGTTGAATGACATGATGGACATGATGGCCCTCTTGGAAATGAAATGATATGAAATGACCCTCTTGGCAATGGAATAAAATGAAATGGCTCTCTCAGTAATGATATAAAATGGCCTTCTCGGCAAATGGCAAAAAACGACCTCCTCAGCAATGAGATGATATGAAATGGCCCTCTTGGAAATGGAATGAAATGAAATGCCCCCCTTAATGATGATATGAAATGGCCCTCTCGGTAATGAGATTATATGAAATGGCCTACTTATCAATGGCATGAAATGAAATGGACCTCTTGGCGATGATATGAAATATCCCTCTCGGCAAATGGCATGAAATATCCCCCTCAACAGTGAGATAAAATAGACCTCTCGGCAAATAGAATAAAATGGAATAATATGAAATGGTTCTTTCGGTGATTTGAAAATAGTTTCACCTAAGTTTGTTTGTCTGTGTTTTGCTTTCTATGTGTACCTGTACTCAAAGTAGATAGTTAGTAGACACAATGTAGCTCTCACTGGCGACCACATTCAAGCTTTATAATAGTTTAAATGACTAATATGGATAACTTAGTCAGCTTATCATCTTCTTTTGGACACGCATTTAAATGATAAATTCACCGAATGAAAACAAATGGGTAAAATCCCTTTATGGAGGACTTCTCGAATACCATTTGTGTCGCCTTATGGAGAATTTGAAGATGACTTTTTGATCTTCTTTCTCTTGGAAAATCCTTTGATTGTGGACTTATCGGGCCATCTCCTTTGACCGTACCTGCGCTCAAGATAAATATTTAGTAGACACAAAGTCGCATTTTTAGCGACTATTTTTTAGAAAAATTCTAAATATAACATTCATAAAGAAAATAAGGTGCCTTTGTTTGTCTTTCATGGTCTAAAAAAATGAGATACAAAATTCAAAAGGTCCTCGATAAATGGGTATTAAACTCAATTTTGGGGCTACCCGAAAATACCTTTATTGAGCATTATATGCTTTGGTGTGGCTCGCAACTCTTTTGAGAATTTTTTTTTTTTTGAAAAATAATCTCATTTTTGTATATTAATCCCTGCGTCCATAGAAAACTGATTAGTCTTGAGTGAAACTACTCCATGTTGACCTCTTTCGATCCCTGGTTTGCTCCTCACCATCTTTTGAGTACTTCGTCATGTTGGGACTTCCACACTGACTCTCCGTTCCAATAGATGACTAAGCAATCACTAAATAAAACATTTGTATAGATTTTTGAAAGTAATCTTAGTTTCAGAAACTAGTTCCCAAAAGTTCTATAAAATCTTTAGAAAATCTCTGTCATTCATGTCATGTACTAGCTCAACGAATGTCTTCCTCTTGGTTCTGACTATGTCTGACGTTTAACAAATGATTGGCAGGGATTCAACGTTGTTGAAGCTTTCTATCAGATGTTCTGTCATAACCAAAGTTTTAGTCTACTAGACTTTATCGCAGCTAGTGGTTTCCAAAATTTGGCCTTGACCTCTGGTGCTGGGGGATTTAAAATATATTCCAATATATTAGTGGAAATTTTTTAGGACCTCTTCAAAATTTTTTCCCCAGGTTAATACTATTTGAGATAATCTTTACTAGAGAGGATCTGAAGTCTTCGCAGGTCATCATTTTTTTTATTGGATGATGATCTTCCTCTTGTGAATTTTTTAGATTCCTTCTCAAAAATTCTTCCCCGATTTTCATTTTCTGGAGTTATATGACCGAGTCGTTGGGGCGCCTACGTATCCTATTGAAGTAGGAATTAGGTCAAACGAATTTTAAAACTATGCTAGAGATATAGATAAAAATTTAATGTGATGACCGAAGCCGATATAGGCTGCCTAAGTATCCCTTTCTTGGGAATTTAAGTCATCATGTATTTCATACATAAAATGAAAGGATAAATTATCCTAAGGGATTGACCGAAGCCGACATAGGCCGCCTACGTATCCCTTTCTTGGGAATTTAGGTCAAACGTAGTTCGTACATAAAAGAAAAGGATAAATTCTAGGCAATTACACATCAGAATTAATTGGTTTAGTCCACTCTTCACCATCCATCTCAGATAGAATCAAAGCTCCTTTGTATAGTACCTTGCGAACTATGTATGGTCCTTACCAATTCAGAGCGAACTTGCCTTTGTACTCTTCTTAGTGAGGGAACATGCATTTGAGAACCAATTTTCTGACTTCAAATGTTTGAGTTCTTACTTTATTGTTGAAGTCACGGATCATCCTGTGTTGTTACAGCTGGACATGATACACGACAACCATTCTCTTTTCATCAATCAACATGAGTTGTTCATAACGAGCATGAACTCATTCTTCATTACTTAATCTGGCTTCTTGAATAATCCTCAAGGAAGATATTTCAACCTTGGTAAGTATCACAACTTCATTCCCATAAACAAGTAGATAAGAAGTTTCCCTAGTGGAGGTTTGAACTGTTGTACGGTACCCTAGTAGAGAGTAGGGAAATATCTCATGCCATGATCTATCATTTTCGATCATTTTCCTCAAGATCTTCTTGATTTTTTTATTGGCGTATTCCACGGCTCCATTCATCTATGGATGATATGCGGTCGAGTTGTGATGAATAATCTTGAACTAATCACAAATATCACTCATCAAGTGACTGTTCAAGTTAGCCCAATTACCAGTAACAATCGATTCTAGCACTCCAAATCGACCGATCAAGTTATTCCTAAATCTGCAACTACCTTCTTAGGGATGACTCTATATGAATCAGCTTTCACCCACTTGGTGAAGTAATCAATAGCAATCAAAATGAATCTATCTCCATTTGACACTGGTGGCTCTATTGGTACAATAACATCCATACCCTAAGCTATGAAACGCCAAGGTGAATTCATCGCATAAAGCTCGTGTGGAGACATTCTAATAAAATCTCCGTGTATCTGGCATTTTGGGCACTTCTGCACATACTTGCTATAATCTTTTTTCATAGTCATCCATAAGTAACCAGTTCTCAGAATCTTTCTAGCAAGGGAAACCCATTCGTATGGGGCCCACAAACTCCTACATGTACTTTCTTTATTAGTTTCGTGGCTTCTGTAGCATCAATACATCTTAAGAATCCTAAGTCTGGAGTCCTCCTAAACAGGATTTCCCCACTTGGAAAATAATTCTTTGCCAAATGCCGGATTGTCTTTTTCTAATTATTGTTGGCCTCTTCAGGATATGTTTCAGATTCTACATACCCTTTAATATCATAGTACCATATCTTTCTATCAGGTTCCTCTTTGAAATGCGCACAATGTGCGGGTTATTCCTTCAAGCTTATTTCTAAAGGATCAATGTAACTCTAATATGAGTGTTGAATCATGAAGGATATAGTAGCCAAAGCTTTAACAAACTCATTCTGTATCCTCGAGATATGTCTGAAATCAACTTTTTGGAATCTTCCACACAAATTCTGCACTAGCTCTACATAAGGGGTAACCTTGGAGTTCTTTACCGCCTTTTCTCCCCGTACTTGGTGAATTAGCAAATATGAGTCTCCAATGACTATTAATTCATTAATACCGATGTCAAGTGCTAACTTAAGACCCAAGTTGCAAGCCTCATATTCAGCCATGTTATTGGTGTACGGGAAGTGTAATTTAGTGGTAGTTGGATAGTGTTGGCCTATTTCTGACACCAAAATTGCTCCAATTCCTGAGCCTTTGAAGTTGACTTCTCTATCAAAGAACATTCTCCATATGGGGTATATCTCAGCAGTGTCTTCTCCTACGACTAAAATCTCCTCATATGGAAAATAAGTTTAAAGTGCCTCGTACTCATTAGCAACTGGATTCTCAGCTAAATGATCTGCTAAGGTTTGCTCCTTGATTGCCTTTTGAGTCACATACACGATATCAAACTCGCTCAATAACATTTTCCACTTGGCTAACTTTCCTGTAGCCATGGTTTTCTAAAATATACCTCAATGGATCCATTATAGTAATGAGATACCTTTTGAATTGTCTTGATCTTGGATGCACCTTCTGCTGACTTTGAACTCCAATAATTTCTCGGCTAGAACACTAAAATAAGGATTCAACTTCAAGTTGTATGGTCTAGTTGATTGAAGAACTTTTGCAGAAGTATCTGATGATGTAGACTCTACAGAATTTGATAATTATACTATCCATGTACACCGTATTCTCTTTATGAATTATATCAAGAAAAACCATCGTCATAGCTCTCATGTATATTGCACCCGTATTCTTGAGACCAAACGACATCACCCTGTAATGATAAGCACCCCAACGCATAATAAAAGTCATCTTTTCTGAATCCTTTTTATCCATTGATATCTAATAATATCCGATGAAATAATCTACGAAAGACTGTATTTCATGCTTCACATAATTATCAATAACGATGGGTATCTAGAAATTATCCTTAGGACTGGCTCTATTGAAATCTCTATAGTCAACACAAGTAGTGATCTTTTCGTCCTTTTTGGTACTAGAGCAATATTGGCTAGTCATGTTGGATATCTTGTGACCTCTACTATCTTAGATTGAATTTTCTTCATCACTTCTTCCTTGATTTTTAAACTTAGGTTCGGCTTGAAATTCGGCAGATTTTGCTTAACTAGATCAAACTCGGGATTGATTAGTAATTTGTGCGACACGAGTTGGTGCTAAATCTCGACATATCATTGTAGGACCAAGCAAATATGTCAATGTACTCCTGTAGCAAGCGAATGATTTCCCTTTTTTGTGCTTTTGCTAAGAGAACACTAACACTTGTCTCTTTGATTTCATCGCGGTAGCCCAGATTGACTATTTTAGTTTCCTCTAGGTTGTGCTTCTCTCAGTTTTTCAAGTTATTTTGTATCTTCCACTAGCCGCTCCTCATCATACTCTTTACATTCTTCATCATTCACCTCATTTTGTTCGTCTAACCCTTTATATGACATGATATTGATAGGTTTTAAATTACTGCTACATAATGGACGGTGTTTCATGAGTGGAGTCAAGGTCCAATTCAATAACGTTTCCCCCAATTCATCCTCCACGATTTCAGTTGGCTTGAAAAATTCTTCTATGGTAGCATCATATTTTTTCCTATTCCATCCTCGAGACCATCACTTATAGGTTTTGAAAAATAGTCGGTAGAGTCTAGTTTTACTACTAATCATTTTTCCTTTCCTGTAACAAAGCTATGGTCAAAAGAGGAATCTTTATTCACTTTGATCTAGTGAAGTAGGGACATTTTATGCCAACACAGAGTAGTTTCTATTACCTTCAAAGTAAAAATAACTCAAAGGCTAACGTGTTAGATTTCGTTAGTAATAAGCAAGATGATAAGGTAGAAAGTAAACACATAAGGTTGTTTCTCATCTCATGCGAATTGATCCATGGAGTAATGATGACTCAAGAATTTCAATGAATAGGATTTTTCTCATTGATATGGATAAATGAAATTTATTTGGAAGGTTCAACTCTTCTTCTTTCTGACCTTATTTCTTATTTCAAGAAAGTGGAGGACAATAGAGTTTTTGAAGATAGGGGTCGGGCCAAAAAGCTGCCTACGTATCTCATGGAGGAGAAATCAAGTCCTGCGTAGTTCAAAAATATAATAGTTTCTTTTGAGTTCATAGTCAACCTTCCAAAATGGTAGCGAGCATTTAGAAAGTTTTAAGAATGATTGTGGACTTTCCTGAGAGACTTGGGAGACCTGGAGTATATTTGGTCGGACTTTTATATAATGGGCGTATTTCTGCATAGAGGTGCTCTTTGAAAAATGGGATTGGATCAATTTTGCCTTTTATTCGAATCAAAATAACATGTATAAGGACATAAAATAGCTATATCACAAAAGCATATTGTAATAAACGTGTATCTAATTTTGTGACCCTTTTGATCCAAGGGTTAGCCTAACACGTTTGAAAGGAGTATATGTTTTTTTAAAGCCAATCCATTATTCTTCAAAACCTCCATAGGTATATTAAAAAGCATAAATTCTTACAAAAGATGCACAAAAGGGATACAATCTTTAGGGAAAGAGAGGAGAACAATGCCCTGCGCAGGGGATAGTAGCACCTAGATGTTCTTTCATCGATAGTAGCACTTAGATGTTCTTTCATCGACCTTTGCCCTCTTAGATTTGTCCATTTCTTGTCATATGCGACATATGTTGAAGATAAAGTGATTCCCTTATAGATGTGATCTATGCTCGTAAGTCTGAGAAATTGTGTAATCGTCCAAATCAGTTAACCTCTTGCCTGACACACTTTAATTCCTCCCTCAATTTGTGTATGATTGAGACATCCTTACACGAAATTAAGCAAAGCAAGCCTTACCACTATCTATAATGAATTGGATTAAATAACAATATTTCTTCAATATATAAATATGCTTCGTCTTTAATTGACTCGTGGTCAATAGACGCAAGGCAGGTTTTCTAATAGACCCAATACCTGAGGGGGTATTGGGTCGTCCTAGGCTCATGCCTAAAATAGGGTTTTGATTTAGCTCTATCTTAGGTGTCTAGAATGGGTTTGGACATAGGTTCCCAAGCGTACAACTCGGGTTTGGAAATATGAATAGTGTTCAACCGCCTAACGTGCTGATAAATAGTTGCATTTCCAACAATTGATTTGGAGTTGATCAACATTGGACGGGACATCCACAAAACCCCAAAATAGTTTAATAATCATCATATGAAATTATGCCATGAAATGCAACAGTTAAATTTTGCAGAATTTAAACATATAAGCACATAAACAATTTACACAATATAACAGTTAGTCAAAAGGCAAATTCAAACATTTGGATAGAACCTAGTTAAAAATCCCCAATAGAGTTGCCATTTCTGTTTTATCCCTTTTTGATTCGAAGGGTGGGAAAATATTGACTTCGACTTTTTAAACTATTTCTAAAATTAAAGAAAATTTTGACACAATCTAAGAAATTACAGAGTCACCACTAAATTTATTATGAAAGAAATTAAGAAAACTTTTTAGAGAAAATCCTAAGTCTTAAAACAAAAAAAGACTTAGGCTTTTAAGAAATTCTGGGTAAGATATTCTTATTAATATCTTAGGAAGGTTTTTAAGGCACCTAAAATGTCTGCTAACTTGCGGTTATCCGGATTATTTGAAAATCACTTTTGACTAACTTTGAAAAAAAGTTGGTTTTTGAAAAAAAAAAGTGATTTAAGAAAGAACTTGTATGAGATCAATTTTGGTGACTTAGTAGGGAATTTAACCAAGTCTAAGAAAATAAATAGCGAATAAGCATAGAAAAGGTGTAGGGAAAAATTATGAGATTTAGGCTTTTAGGCCCAAACCCACTTGCACCTGTCCAAAACTATTCATTTGGGCTTTTGACCCATAACCTGTCCTAATTTATTCATTTGGAATTTTGACCCATAACTTATTCTAAACTATCTTTTCATACCCTTTGACCTAGAATCGGCTTCACCTTTATTAGTTTATAACTTTGGCTTCGAGACCCAAATGAATGAATGAATGAATAAAGAAAGAAATAAGTAAGACAAGTAAAATAATAAAAATAAGACTTTGGAAGTCTCTTGACTACTTAAATGATGGGGTTTTGACTCATCTTTCCTTCTTCCAACTCCTCATATTTGTACGTCATGTAACCAACTTTAGACTTTCTTTCAGGCTTGACTTAAACAAATGGACCTCATTGGCCCATTAAGGAAATGCAAGGTGGAATTGAGTTCATTAGACTCAATTCATAACGGGTTCATGCAACTAAAAAAACGATAAGGATTAGCAAAGTATTTCTAAACTCGAGTGAAACAACACATGGTTGAATCTAGACAACAATATTTAAAAAGGAACCAAAACAAATATTAATACTTTTCAATCAGTAGAGGTAAAGACTATCAGGAGGAAGTTTTGGGATCGAACAACAAAATAAAGAGAGATTATTCTCGACTTTTGTGAATTGACATACTTCACTGTATGCACGTGAATGCAACTCAATCA
>NC_061121.1:208002967-208009530 GCF_002878395.1 Capsicum annuum
ATATATAATGAAATTAAATTGAATCATATGAATATTTTTTCTAAAATGGAGTTAGAATTTTTGGAAACCCCTTTATCAGTAATAGACTTACCTGTTTCAGGCATCTTTCATGCCTGTTCTAGTGGTTGCTGCAAGAATATGTCCATAGAGAATGGAAGCAACTCACTTCGCAACCCTCATGTCCATATCCAATTGGGAAGAAGATGAAGGAGGGTGGGAGGGGCGAGGAGGGGGGAGGGGAAAATGCAAGTGACCATTTTTTATTATTTTTTTAAGAAAATTATAATTAATTTTTAATAATTATTGAACCCTCAACGCCACATGTCATCTTTTATATAGCCCTTTTTATCATGTTACCTTGAGTGTGCTACACGCACTTCACAATTTTTACTGAATATCCGAAAGTACCTAATAGGAATAATTTTCTACATAGTATAGGTGTTCAATAGGTACAAGTCCTAGTTGAGGGGTCCAAGTAAAATTTCAAAACAATTTTAGGGGTTTAGCGATGACTTAAACTTTTTATATACATAAAAAATGTTATGTACATAGTCCCATATACATAACCTGTGTTATGTATAAATGCTAAAAATACCAAACATGAGTTAATATGCATAACAAATGTTATGTATATATAACATATTTATAATCTGCAATCCTATACACAACACATAACCTTACAGAGACGGGGCCGTGATGTATTTCTTTTTTTCCTCTTCCTTGAAGATTGACCGACTTGCATTTTTGAACTACTAGCAACAACTTTCCACAACTTCTTCATCTTGGGGGGGTCGTTGCTGTGTTTGAAGTAACAACAAATTCCATAATGTATATGGTGTTTTTCTTCTTCTTCTTCTTCAAATTTCTCCAATTCTTTCATTCCTAAGTCTACACCTTCTTCCTTTTTCCTTTCTTTCATCGAAGAAGATGAAGAGGAGGAGTAGGAGGAAGAAGAAGAAAAAGAAGAAGAAGAAGAAGACGAGGAGGAAGAAAAATAAACCCAACAGTTAAATGAACTAGAAAACGACCCAATTCGTTGCTTCTTCTTAACCCCGACAACATCATTGGAAAGGCAAGTTATCTCTACAAGAGAATCGTAAAATGAATGATGAGAGAAAAGAGAAAGTTGGGTAATAGAGATATATTAGAAATAAAATACCAATTGAAAATGATATGTTAGATAACTTGCTTCTTAATTACTCTATCTGATATTTCTTGATTTTAGGCATTTTGTAAGATAACAAAATTATAAATAGGGAGGTAGAGTTATGTACATGAATTACAGAGAGAAATTATAAATTTGAGATTTTTATAATTCGTTTTGAAATTTGGGATATTGTGTAATAATAGAAAGTAAAGTTGTAGTTTTAAGTAATTTTTTTAATGAGTCATTGCTCAATCCATCCAAAATATAGATGGGCTAAGATGGATTGAGCGAAGATGGGCTAAACAATGGATTATAGCCCAACCCATCCAACTTAACCCATCATTGAACAATTTCGTAGCAATTTAGGTTGGAATGATATATTTAAATTTTCTATTTATATTGTTATTACTATTATTTTCAATAAAAAATAAAATATGAAAACTAAAAAAAATAATAAAAGCATTTGTATATATACTAAACACAAAACAATGATAACAAATATAAGATAAAAGAGACGGAAAAAGAAAAAACTAAGAATCTTTTTTTATAAAATAAACTTTAAAATTTTTTTTTTTTCGAGGAGGGCGGGGCGGGTGGGATGGGGTTGGTTTAGCAATGAGGGAAGGAGTGGGTTAAGAATTTTTTTTGAAATTTTTCTAAAATTCATATTAAAAGAAATTAATTTTTAGGGGGTTTTGAGGGGAGGGGAGGGGAGGGATAGGGGGTGGTTAGAGTAAAAAAAATATTTTAAAAAGAAAATTTTAGAAAGAAATTTGGGGGGGGGGGGGGGGGGGGGGGGGGGGGGGGGGGGGAATTGGTTTTTTGAAAAGAAATTAAATTTTTTGGATGGGGTAAGGGGATGGTGTAAGAAAAAAATTAATTATTACTACAATTATACCAAGACGAAAAAATATAATTGAAGCAACTAAAAAATAAAAATTAAGAATATTAAAAGTGAAACTATAAGTATTATGATTAATATTTATGGGTCAAAGTTGAGATCATTATGAGCCTATTTGTATTAAGTAAAAAGTATCTTGTATATAGTTATTAGATTATTTATTGCAAGTTATAGTAACACTTTTACCATAATGAAAAGCAAGAAAAAAAATTTCTCTCTAGAAAAGACCCCACTGGAGAATGACCATCATCAACCATACCACCGACACGGTAACACCACCAACTAAACCACCGGACTCGCCACCGATGGGCTCTACCATGGAAGACAGTACTCCACTGAAAAAATCCTTTAAAGATGTCTTTTTTGATAAAAGGCAGAGCTTAAGCAACAGTTACTATGAAATGGAACCTCCCCAGCCGCTTCCACTAGATAATATAGATGACCCTATTCTACTCACAGAAGTGGAAAAAGCGAGAATCTATCAACCATGGAATCGATCAGTCATCATGAAGTTGTGTGGGAAAAAAATCTGACATTAGTATCTCAAGACAAAACTAATCAAACGTTGGCAATCGGAAGACTTTTAAACCTGATAGATCTAGGCTATGACTATTTCGAAGCAAAATTCAACAACCCGGAAAGCACCAATAATGCTTTGCATGGAGGTCCATGGTTTATCCTCGGAAGTTTCCTCAAAGTTAGATGTTGGGAACCAAACTTCACCTCATAAAGCTCTGCAATCACACATACAATGATCTGGGTTCACTTACTCCAATTACCTATCGAGTTCTATGACCAGATGATACTATAAAAATTAGTAGGAAACTGGGATATCTTCTAAAGATAGAAACCTGTACGTCTGCGACCTTGAGGGTATGATATGCAAGGATATGCATACAAGTCCCCACGAATTCTCATATGAAGAAGTCATTCATAATCGAATATCATAGGTAGGAGGTGGTTTATGAAGGTGGGGGTACAATGTGCATGAGGTGTGGGTGGTTGGGTCATACTACCGGAAATTCCAAAAACAAACCTCTCAAACCACCAACAATCTAACCACCTATGACATGAAGAAGTTGAGGAACCATCACAGGAGGACAGTTGGAAGACTGTTCCTTTTAAAAGAAGAAGGTCGCTGGAGAAAGGTAAAGCACCCTACGCCGGACCCCAAGGTAAACCCCAAATCCAAACGCCCACGCAGGTGAAGTCCTTCAATCCCCACACAGGTAAGTTTTTCTCTCCTTTTGATTTAGTGACCTCCTTGAGCAACAAACTAAGAAAGCCCCAACCCACTCATCAGAGCCCTACCAGAGCTTCGGGGCATGTCCAAGACTCCCAACCCATAGGATAAATTATTTCTCCTTCTGCCAGTCCACTGACCATGCACTTCCCCAGAAAACGTTGACATCTCAACCTGCCATGAGTAGTGCATTAGCCAATACAAATCAGATGGTTGGCCCACCTAATCATCCCTCGACTAACACCGCAGGATAAATATCCTATACCATCAATCAAATATGGAAAACAAGCTTCCCAAGAAGACATTCCATCAATAAAAAAGAATAACATTAACTCCCCATCAATGGACATGACGGTGGAGGTCACATCTATTAACTCTCTTAACACCAACAAAAATGCTAATTTAAGTAGAGGTACTTGTGTTAACTGAAAAATGTCCCCACAAACTATTTATTTCCTTACCATCTCCAAAAACTAATGGACAACATAAACCCACCACCACCTATGTTTCTAGTGTCAACTCCACTACCATCAAAGTATGTGCGAACGTCATGGATAGAGATCTACCTCCATAACTTTTCAATCACCCTAAACTCCATGGTGGGCAACCAACCTGTAGTGACTATTATCTAAGATCTCTACTACCTGGCAATGCTGATTATAGAAGAGACAGACCATGCAATCTTGAGTATGGGAAACCAAACCTAGGTATAGGCCATGCTGCTGGGCCAAGCTCAAGGGAATGTACACCAAATGTTATCTCAGGACTACAATGCCCTGATGACCTAAGCTTTCCTCAGCCTCTCATTCTTTCCCACCCATCCCTCAATATACCCCCTGGTGAGCCCATAATTCATACCCTTAGAACCATAGGGACCTCTCTCCTAACCAGTTATGTAACACCCCAAAAATCTATCTCGAGACGTCACACGGTGCTTAGGACCACAAGTGATACCAAGATAACCCTTCTACTAGTATACTCATAAGAAACTAAATAATATGTATAAAATAACTAAGATTACTGTGCGAAAACATAAAAAAGATGGAATCTGGGATAATAAAATATTAATACAACCTTTATATTCAGATAAAGTCTGAAAAGAGAGACTGAAATTATATGATTGACTCTAACTGGCATCTGTGAAGCCTCTACTAGACTGAATATAGATAGCTTGGACACGACCTCAATTATCACTAATCAATACATAAGAGTAAGAAAGTAAAGTACATAAATAACATCTAACTAAAGTCCCCAAAGTAGGAGGACTCGTCATCTACTGGCTGGAATCTGCAAGCTGTCTGAATATGGCATATGTACTATAACTCGTACCTACATTATGAGATAATGTAGCACATAGACATATATGTGGATCAGTACTTTAAGGATGTACTGAGTATATGGGGGAGAAATTCATAAGTAAAACATTATCTCATCGTCATAATTTATAAAACAATGCATGCTAAATGTAAATGACTCACATAAGCTGGAATATCTGAAATACTGAAATATGTAGCAATAAGAAGCAAAACATACTTTGTAAATCGTGTGAGCCATAGCATTTAGTTCTAAAAGTTATACTTGTATTCTCCCTTTAAATCATTCTGTCTAAGTGTAGAAGGACTCACTATTGACTCTGAAATCTAAAATCTAAAAGCTGAAATCTATAGCTATTATTTTTTTTGTAAGGTATAATCTGAGTAAAACTTGTGAGCCTTTACACTTAATTTTCTAAAAGCTTTTTTGTTCTTCTTTAACTATTAAGGAGAATACTTTATCTTAACATCATCGTTGTTAGGCTTTTAAAGTTTTAACATCATCGTTGTTAGGCTTTTAAAGTTTTAGGGAAAAATTGTTCTGCAAGGGAGGTTCTCTTAACCGATATAAACCATGTGAGCTAACATGGAGTCCAACATCTCTTCCTCCTAAGGAAGAAACCTCACGTTGGGGAGAGGTGTCATACTTTTGTCAGGGAGTATAACTTAAGCTAAGTGATCACATCTATGACTGCCATCCACATAGAAGTGGGAATAATCTGACAATCTGTACCTATATTCGCTACGTAGTTTTATGAAAGTAGGATGCGCTAAACCCACACTTTCCTCTCGGTGCTAAATACTACTCCTTTTTATTTGCTACGCTCATTCTGTTGGAAATCCACTTTAAAACTAGCATAAGGGTTTATCTAAAACTAATTATGCATTAATCTAATAAAATCTGTAATAATCTGAAAAGTGGATTCCAAAAACTAATTTGAATATCACAAGATCCAAACTTTATTGCAAAGCTGATATAATCAGCTCATAAGGTGCTTAAAACATCATTTTTCTCAAAATCTTAACATATAAACTTAGGGCTTAAAACCCTTGTATCAAACTCATGTCAAATATCATAATAATCATGCTTGATAATGAAAACAATGATAATTCATCTCAAAATTTAGAAATTACTGAAATAAGCATGAAAATATGAAAATAAACATGCAATTCAACTTATAATTCACTTGAAACTTCATAATCTTATAAATGGCAACATTGGGAATGAACCCTAATTTCAAATTCATGGAAAATCATAAAAAATCATACAACTTTAAAATTTAAACAAGTTTTGGGCACAAGGATGAAAGAAGATCCTTGTTCATAAACTCCACATACATCAATTGATGATCTTAGATGAAAAGCTTGAATCTTGGATTCCTATGATGCTTTTGAAGATGAGTTCTTGGAGTTCTTGAATATCTTGTCTTGGGAATCCTCCATTTAAAGCTTTTTTGAAGAATCTATGGTGAAATTTAAATCTAGGATTTTTATTTGAGAGAAAATTGATGAATATAAGCCTAAAGTGCTTAGAATAGGCTTAAATCTTATCTTTGGACGGATTGGGGGCTTGTGAATTGACCAAAATACTCCTTTTAAACTTTAAGTCGGAACTGAAAAATGCAATATTTTATCCGATTTGGTTGGCCACCGTAACGCGCCACAATCGTGGTGGCTCACAGGAAAAGAACGAGTGGGAACTGGGAATTCTCCGCGACGCGGAGCTATCACGGTGCCCTATAGTTTTTACCATTTTGGCTACTGGCGTGACGCGCCACCATCGCGTTGAGCTACTGGAAATCAACAATTGGCAATTTAGACCTCTCCGCGATGCGCCAATATCATGAAGGTCCACTGGAATTGACAATTATGAATTGTGACTTCACCGCGACGCGCTGAAGTCCAGGTGGCACACTATTTTACTAAAAATGCTCTAACTTCTTCACCGAGTGTCAGAAT
>NC_061121.1:208009630-208018815 GCF_002878395.1 Capsicum annuum
AGCTATCCCTTAACATTCTAGGAACGAATTTAAGTTAGAAAAAATACAGGGTATTATAAGTTAACATAACTTTGGTAGAAGACCCAGAAGAGGTAAAAAATACTCCATTGGAATATCTGATCCAATGCAATAAAGAGTTGAAGGAAATTCTAGAAAACTTTATGGAACAAAAAGCACAAATATAAACACTAAAAATACCTTTTTGAAGGAGTTTAAAAAGCTTATCAGAAAAGCTATTATAGTATATTGCCCATTGAACCTAAAGAGATGCTCACTAATGCTAAGGAGCGAGGAGGATCAGACCTCTTCAGCACTGAAACTGGAAGCCCTGGAGCTCATGAACTCCTCACCCAACCTAGGAAAGAGGAAGGAAACAGAACCATCCCCATCCAATTAGTTCCTCATGATGAACTTCATCATTTGGAATGTTAGAGGGGCAGATATTTCAAACTTCAGGAGGCACTGTACTACTATAGTGAAACTCCACAAACCTTCCATGCTTATCCTATTGGAAACTAAAATGGCAGACCGCAAAAGGATTACTGAATCCCTAGGCTTTGACCACGAGCTCCAATCTGCAGCTAATGGTCAGTCTGAAGGTATAGTGATTATGTGAAAAGCTGATATCCTCAACTTAGACGACATCTCAATTACCCCTAAAGGTATGCATACCATAGTGAAGGTATTTTCTTCTTCCCACTTTTGGCTTCTTTCAGCTATATATGCCAGCAATAACTTTAACTCCCAGAGAAACCTTTGGGATAGCCTGACCAACATGTTTCAAACCTACTCTGGTGACTGGTTCATTGGAGGAGACTTCAATGAAGTCCTCCAAGCCATAGAGAAGAGAGGAGGAAATAATATAAATAGCAAGAGAGCTGAACTACTTAGACAATGCTTTATATAATATGATAGATTTAGGGCTCAAACGTAGTAGCTACACTTGAAAATTATAAGAGGTATAAGTACAGGCAACAATTGATCTTTGAAAGTTTGATAGGTGCCTTGCTAATACCTCCTGGATTTCTAAGTACCCTGAAACTAGTATCACTCACCTACCTAGGATCAAATCTGATAACTGCCCTCTTCTGATCAAACTCTTCCCCCATAGGTTCCAGGACTTTTAGGATAGAATCCATGTGGTGCGACCACCCCTCTTTCAACAACATAGTTATAGGTACTTTTACCCCTATCTCATCTCCCATTCTAAGCTTCCTACAAAAATTTCAAACTTTGGCCATCCACTAGAATGTCTCTACTTATGGGAATATTTTCCAACAAATGAAACATGTTCTGGCCAGAATAGATAGAGTTTAGGAATCTTCCTACTTCCCTAGTAGCTCCATCCTGCAAAATCTAGAGGAAGATCTCTTACAACAATATGATTCTCCCCTAAAATATGAGAAAGAACTCTGGAAAACTAAATCCAGAATGTCCTTGATCAATGAAGGAGACTCTAAGCCTCCACCATTAATAGGAGAAGAAGAAAAAAATAATTTAAATTAAGAACGAAATGGAAGTTAGCTCACTGACTAAGCTGAGATCAAAGACCATATCACTTACTACTTCTCTAAGATCTAAACTTCTGAACACCTCACCCTTTTTCTCCATCCTAAGGCTAATTTCATACACTATGGACCCAAACTTAATCAAATGGCTCAAGCTTCACATGAAGAGCCCATCAGGGATTCTGAAATCCTGCTAGCTATTAAATCTTTTAAAGCTCTCAAATCCCCTGCGCCTGATGGAGTTCACCCACATTTCTTCTAAAAATACTGGGACATAGTAGGGGAAAAATATCTCTTTCTGCAAAAATACCTTCCATAGCTGCTGAATGGACCCTGATATGAACAAGACCCTGTTGTGCTTGATCTCTTAGTCTACTAATGCTAATGTCATCAGAAACTTCAGACCAATTGGGTTGTCAACACCAGCTATAAATTGGTTACCAAAATTATTGTAAATATGCTAAAATCTCATTTATAATAGATTATTGGACCAAGCTAGGAAAGCTTCCTCTCTAACAGAAGATCTTTAGATAATGTCATCATTGTCCAAGAATTCATCACCCACCTTTTCAAAATAAAGGGAAGAAAGGGCAACACGATTCTAAAAATTGACTTAGAGAAAGCCTTTAATAGACTAAAATGGTCCTACATCAGAGAAACCCTCATCATCTTCAAACTTCCCACTAAACTAGTCACTCTTATTATGTCCTGTATATCTAGCACTAGTATCTCTATTCTTGATAATGGTGATAAGACCTTCTCCTTTTATCCCACAAGAAGCATCAGACAAGGGGACCCCCTATCCCCTTACATCTTCATTCTCTGAATGGAAAGGCTTTCTAGAACCATTAATGAACAAGTTAGGAACCATCACTAGGAGCCTATTTCCATCTCCAACAATGGTCCCAAAGTCTTTCACCTCTTTTTTATTGACGATCTCACCCTTTTCTCCAGAGCTACCCCTGAAAGATATCTCTAACATTATGGACACTCTCAAAGCCTTTTGTTCCCAATCTGGCCAAAAGCTCAACTTGAACAAGTATAAATGCATCTTTTTTTCCAACTACAATCTCACCCTAGCTAATTCCTGCTCCTCAATCCTCAACATCCAGCCCAATACTCATTTTGGAAAATATCTAGGCTTTTCCATCTTACACTCCAAGCTAACCCATGCAGACTTTCTATTCATCATTGATAACATGCATAATAGACTGGCCGACTGGAAAATAAAGATGCTTAATATGACTGGAAGGACAATCCTGACCAAGGCTACTCTAGGTAGCGTCTTATCCCATGTCATGCAATACATCCATTTACCTAAAAAAACACTAATCTAAAGAAATTTCCTCTAGGGCACCACTATTAAAAAGATAAAGATTCACCTTATCAATTAGGACACTAACACCTTCCCCAAAGAGGTAGGGGGCTGGGAATCAAAAAAATAATCTCAAGAGCAAAGCTATGTTGGCTAGTCTAGCTTGGAGGATGTACCACAATCCTGAGGCCCTTTGGGACAGTATCCTTTATCATAAGTATTATAGACCTCTGAATAGAAAACTAAAAAAAACACCTCTAGAATATGGAGATGCATCAGAGAGGGGTGGTCTATCTGCAACAACAACATCAGATGGACCCTCCACAAGGGCAATAAAATTAATTTCTTTCATGATAAATGGATTCCCAACCATGAGTCCATCAGAAGTTATATTTAAGGTTCCCTAAATATAGGAGAAAGTTAGCTCAAATTATATAGTATCTTCACCAATGGTACTTGGAACCTTGAATACCTCTCTATCACCCTCCTCCATGACCTCTTCCTCAATATCCATAATTTTTTAATCCCAAAATAACACTCTCAATAACAAGCTTAGCTGGCAGAAAATTAGTAATAGAGCATTCTCTATGAAAACTACCTACAAGATAGTTGATGAGAGACAAAACCAGAACCAAAGCCAACCTAGTCCCAACTTCGAAATGGATCTGGAAGTTGGAAGTTCCTATCAAGATTAGGACCTTTATCTGGTTACTCTAGTAAAAAAGGATCCCCACTAGTAAATTCCTCCATCATATTGGGACTATCAACAACCCCATATGCCATTTTTGTGGTAACCATGAGGAAGACATTGACCGATCATGCCTCCTCCTTCTAGTCAAGGTTGGCTAATAATAGTTCCACAATTCAGTCCTTCAACTCTTCCAGACTTAACATCCATAATTGGCTTGTTACTTGGACAAGTATAATAAATATCTATTTCATCTGGTAGCTAAGCTGGGACAGATTCATTCCCTTTGCTCTTTGGTGCATCTGGCTGATGAGGAATGACAATCTTTTCAATAAAAGGAAAGATCCTATAAATGCCCCAAAACCCAACCACTTGGCAACTGAATTCTTGTTAATAGAAAACAAGCAATATCAGGGCCCCCCAGCACTACCACTTCAGTACACTTGAGATGGGAACACCTCCAACATGGAACCTAAAAACTCAACATGAATAGTATTTGTAAGAGCCACTGTAGAATAGGAGGGTTGGGTGGTGTCTTTAGAAATCACCTGGGAGCCTGAATCCTAGGTTACACTAAAACCATCACTAATTCATCCCTCATCCAGGCTGAGCACCTAGCTATCTTTAAAGGGCTCAAACTAGCAGTGCGCTTCCAGCTTTACCCTCTACAAATTGAAGCAGATTCCCCAGAAGCCATTAATATGTTCAGTAAGGATAATGTTATCTTTAGTAATAAAATTGTGGAATGTAGGTGGTTGATAGCATTGTTGAATGCTCTTCCTCCCATGCACGCTTGGAGGGAACAAAATAGGGTCGCAGACTGCCTTACTAAGGAAGGGAGTGTAGGTTCAACACCAAGGAACCTACAAATTTTGTCAGTTCGGCCACTATGTGCAGCAGAAACATTTGAAACAGATAGTGTAGGAACTAATTTTGTTAGGAAATCTAAGATTTGTTATAGCTACTCTCATGGGCATGTTTCATCCCTTCCTACTGTTAACCGCTTCATTATGAACATCTTCACCCCTCCTTGATGAATGACTATCTTCTTTGCGAAAAAAAACTTTTACATAATTATTGAATTAAATATTTAATTGCAACTTATAGAAATTTAATAAAAGAAATTATAAAATCATTTGTTACATATTTATTAGTCAAATTATCTCCTATTTTTTTAGTGTTAGTATTCTATCTCTGCTCATTAACTCTTTTGATAATTATGGTAGGAATAAATTTTTGTTTTAATAGTTATCCTTATTTATACTTTTTAAAACTTTATCAGTAAAGTTACAAAATCTGCTCTTAAATTATGAAGTAAAATTTGGTAAAAATATTTTCTACATTGATACGCGTTATTCATTCCATTCTTCTTTCATTATTGAAGATAATCATAGATTTCATATTTTTACCACACAGTGTATAGTGACTTTCAATAAATAGGAGTAATAAAATAAAGCTAAAAAGGATTTTTCTTAAATTCTTTTCTCAATTTTTTTATATATGACACATACTTTGAGAATTAACTTTGGCAAATAAAGTAAGTAAATGGGAAAAATGAAAAACGAGGTAGTACAACATTGTAAAGAGATGTAATGCTCTATCAATGTTTGCAATGCTAAGATTTAATTAAAGTACCACTTTAACTCTTTCTTGGCAATCTATGTGTCTTAATTTTCTAGCAAAAAGTTTTGAGTCTTTAGAACATCTCTTGAACGACGTTCTTTAAAGATACTGATGCTTTGACTGTCACTTATATTTTAAAAAGAAAATTATTTGTTACATATTTATTAGTCAAATTATCTCTAATTTTTTAGTCCTTAATATTGTATCCCTCCTCATTAACTTTTTTGATAATTATGGTAGGAATAAATTTTGATTTCAATAATTATCTTTATTTATAATTATTTTTAAAACATTATCAGTAAAGTTGGTAAAAATATTTTCTACATACACGTTATTTCTTTAGTTCTTTTTCCATAGATTTCATCCTCTTTGCCACAATATTTCTGCTTACTTCTTCTATTATTGAAGAGCTACATGTATCATTTTTTATTTTTTTTTTATAAATCTTGATTCTTTTTTTTTTTTTTGCAGTATGAAAGTTGGTAGCGTTTATTAAAATGTATTTCTTTTTTCTTCCTCCAAACATCAGAAATCAAATTATGAGAGAAACTTAATACTATTCAATTTTTTTTATCTCAATCACCAAATTCTTTTTATTAAGATACATATTTACATACTTTGATTGCAACATTGAAAACATTATTATCTAGATTTTTGAATTTTATTTCAATACCATTTTCATCCACTAAAAACATTTACAAGTATGCATCATTCTTATATAATTTTAGATACTAATTTCATAGATCAAAAATTCAAAAATAAAAAATCAATTTGTATATGATATCTGTATATAACATGGTTTAAACTTGGTTAGAAAACTAAATGAAATGTAATACACATAGTTTATGTATGTAATGCGTATAAACCTAGGTTTTAAATAAATTCACATAAAAATCACAACATTTTTTATTGTATTTTTATTACGAAATAAATAAATAGAGATCCTGGTAAGAAATACCATTTAGTAAATGAGATGGATATATAAATTGATTTCAATATAATTTGTTATATTATTTCTCATTAGCAGATTTTGTATCATTTTATACACTAAACTTTATAAGATTTTATATTATATTATTTTCATAAACTAAAACCAAAGAACTCAATGATGAAATGAAAGTAAAAGTAAATTAATTAAGGAAGAGGGTGTATTAATGGGAAAAATATTTTTATCTATAAAGAAAATAGAGATTTAGGCTTCTGTGAAGGGATTTCATCATCAACATCGAAATCTGTAACTTGTTCAATCAAAATATTTTTTTCTCTTGTTGTTCCTTTTTTTTTTTTTTTTTTATAAATAACGGATTTTTTTTTGCAAACTATCACTTTGCATGTTCAAAGCAGGTAGCTTCAACGGTGATGATTGTTTGCATCAACAATTATATCGGAAATCAACTCACTTTGATTGTTTAATATACCGTCAATCTCAGTTTTCTTCTTCCTACTATTCTTGATAGGAGAAGAGATGAAGCAACCCAAATAAAAAATTTGAAGAATTTAATTTCACATAAAATACTCAAATTGTAATTTCTTATCAATTTGAAGGACTACAATATCCATTAAAATAGCAAGATTTTATGAAAGATTTTGATTGAAAACAATATATATTTTTTGATATGTTGCAGAAATAAGAAAGAAAAAAGAAATAAAAATGTTGAAGAAGAAGAATAAAGTCTGTTTTGAAAGGGGAAAAGAAAACGGTTAAAGAGAGATTTGAGGTGTGATTGGTATCTGTTATTAATTGCAATCTATTTTAAAGGAAGACTTATTTAATTTTGTTATATAAAATCTGTTATTTCCTATTTGATGGGTGTTTATTTAATTTTTTTTAAAAATAATTTTTATATTTTTATTATTATTATTATTTTTAAAACTTGCTATAAGTTGTATACTAGAAAGTTTTGATATAACTTGCATTATACAATCTAATGGTATATGTTTAGAATTTTTTTTCTCTTGGATTAATGATTTATAAAAATTCACTTAGACTAGTCCAAATTAGTCAATCTTCAAAATCACTCTAACCCAATTTATTAAAACATGAACGAATTAGATGGATTACATGAACTTGGACTAGTTTTGCTTACTCTAAGGACCCATTTGGTAGGCCGTATTAAGTAGAATAATCCTTGGATTAAAATTTAGTCTCATTCAATACATTGTTTGGTTACTTCTTTTAACTTAATACATGGATTGCTTATACAACATATGTGGTATTATTTTATCCATAGTAAATGGAGGAATAACTTATCCAAGATTTAATAATCCATGGATAAGATCACTAAATGACCAAATTATCCCTTAATTTCTTTTTCTAAATTTCTTTTATAACTCGATGTTCTCTTTAATTATATTGAGTTAATTATAAATGTTCTATTTAATTTTTCAAATCTGATTCATTGTAATTTGATGATTTCATAATTAATATTTGATTTTTTTTTTTAACATATTTGGTTTACTTTATTTACTGGGTTGAATTTTTCTTGGTGGGGGGAGAGGGGCTTTTTAAATTTAAAAAAATTAGTTATGGATTGGTGACTATAATATTTTTTTTAAAAAATAAGTTTTAGGTATTTAAAGATCTATGTAGCCTTAAATCTATAATTTAAGGCATATTTGGTCAATAAAAAAAATATTGAAAGTACACCATGCTATTAAGAATTTTCGTAGTGGCATATCACAACTGAAAATCAGTAACAAATTTTTATTAATATTTTAGTTTTAAACTTGACTAATTTAATGTAACAGAAAATTCCACAAAAATTTAAGGGTACAAATATAAAGAAGATTTTTATAGAGTTTTAAATCAAACACAATTCATGATATATTTTGTTTTTAATACAATGAACCAAACACTTGATAAAAAAATAATCCCTGCATTACTAATCCCTACATTGTTAATCCATGTATTACCTATATTCCTACGAAAGGACCCCTAAGTAATACAACAAATGAGCCCAAGTAATTCACGGTTAAAGAGCCTCTTTAATTTGAGCCACATCAATAAATTACATATTTTATAAAAAATAATTTATTAATTAAATGATATGATTAATGTTAAAAAAATTACCATCCATAGTTATTTGTTAGTTTTAAAACAGTTTTTTTTGTGGGGCCCTATATACAAATATAATAAGCACTGTACATATAAAAAGTTACTCTCTCTCTCTCATGTATTTATACTTTTACGGCACTACCAGTTAGCCGATTCTTGAAGATATCTCAATAGATATCTTTAACTTTTTTTCTCATTTTTCTCTCTAAATGAGCCAGTAAGTTTCTTCTAATTTCATCTATTTTCATAGAATAGAATGTATGAATTGAAAATCGAACGGTGTATTAGTGTCAATATCACAGAATAAATTTTGATAAATTTTATTCATAGTTGGGTATTTGATTCAATTTTAGTGAATATGATAATTGTATATATGTGATTTAATTATATTCAGTTGCATAGATTTTTATATGTGGGTATGCAGTATATATTTTTTTTCATTTGTATATTTTTATTTACATATTAATGTATTGGATGTATGTTTTTGATGTGTGTGTGTATGTATGTATGTATACAAGTTTGTTCTATGTTGGTACATATATACATATGTATATGCATATGTATGTGCTCGTTTATATAAACATTATGCATGTGTGTATACACATGTTTTATAACTGTGTATATATGCATATGCATATCTGATCTCGTTAGTGGTTCATGGCAGAATTGGCCACAGCTATCACTGATCTCGTGACTGCATATGGAGTAACATCTGACCCGCAACACAAGTAATATCTCTCTCTCTCTCTATATATATAGATATATATATTCATGGCAGAATTGGCCACAGCTATCACTGATCTCGTGACTGCATATGGAGTAACATCTTACCCGCAACACAAGTAATATATATATATATATATGTATATATAAGTTTGTTCAGTGTTGGTACACATATACATATGTATATGCATATGTATGTGTTGCTTCATATAAGCATTATGCATATGTGTATACACATGTTTTATAGCTATAAATATATATATATATATATAT
>NC_061121.1:208018915-208019764 GCF_002878395.1 Capsicum annuum
TATATATATATATATATTCATGGACTGCGGGGAGGGTCCTTTTAAGTAGATGACTCGTCCGGCGGTCGGAGCGGGACTTCTTTGAAAAAAAGAACTTGAATAAGTTTGTTTTTCTGAAGGAGTCGTCATTTTCTATCAAGAACGCTATGTCATTTTCAATCCCGGCGTATTTCGGATGCTTGAAGGCCCCGCTGACACGAAGTGATTTAGAAAGATTCTTCTTTATCGATGGTGATCGGTCATGGTATCCATAGCCTTGCTTCTTTTTATATATGCATATCTGATCTCGTTAGTGGTTCATGGCAGAGCTGGCCATTGCTATCACTAATCTCGTTAGTGACTGCATATGGAGTAACATTTGACCCACAACACAAGTAATTTTTTTTTTTCTTTTTGCAATTTTCTTTGTAGGGGACATTACTCTCTTTTCTAAGATAGACATAGTAGTGCCTACCTAGCAACAACCCGCTTTAACTTTATCTACTTGTCCATTAACATTCAGAATTAAATCAACTTTAGAAACATGAGCTTCCATATTTCTGGATCTTTCCTTCTCATTCGCTACTGATGTGCCGAAGCAGCAACACCAATGTTCAAGTTACTTAAGTTATATGAGTCATTGTTGCTATTGTTGTTGTATTTGTCTATAGCTGCTGCCATGGTTAGTATCGAACACACAAAAAGGCAAATCAATAATTAACAAAAGCAAGTTAAGTTACCTTGTCAAAACTACAGAACATGTAGCAATTAAAAGCAAAGATCGACATGCAACTATACGAAAAATATGATTCATAAATAAAACAGAATTTAACCTTTCCACCATAATTCGCTAGACCGTTACCTCCATAC
>NC_061121.1:208022764-208032926 GCF_002878395.1 Capsicum annuum
AGAATTTAACCTTTCCACCATAATTCGCTAGACCGTTACCTCCATACCCTCCCACCTAATGTATCTGTGTAAAAAATAATCACAAACTTTTGAAAACTATTATGCTAAGAATATGCAACAATATTAAAATTAAATTGCACATTGAAACTACGATATTACAAAAAACATGATTCGTAAATCAAAATAAATTTAACCTTTTACCTTAATCCACAACTTCAATACTTTTCTATCTTCATGATTACATAAAAAATCTTGAAGGTGCTCAAAACCTAAAATGAGCGTTCAAAGCTCTACCTTAATCCGCAACTTCAATACCTTTCTATCTCCATGATAACATAAAAAGTTTTGAAGGTGCTCAAAACCTAAAGTGAGCGTTCAAGGCCAATAATCAAAGTCAAATTTTTAACCAACATGGGTTGTGGTGAAGTGGGATGAGGCTGCTCCACCTTTCGACTCTGGGTATGAAGAGAACTCTGTTGGGAGCGCTGCCACCTTAATGGGCCCTGCAACGCGCCATTCGAATTAGTCGAAGCTCCAATGCGAACACCAAACATCGGATGAGAAACCAAAAACAAAAGTCAAAATTTTAATTTCTTATAAGAAAGCTATATTCTATATATAGATGTAGTATTCTAATTCTAATAGAGTTCGTTTTCATGATTTCGTTAATATAATTGGCACCATATTCTATATATAGATGTAGTATTCTAATTCTAATAAAATTCGTTTCCGTGACTACGTTAATATGATTGGAACCAATAAAGTAATTAGTTACAATTTTTCTACCTTAAATAAGGAAAGATTTAAGAATTAAAATTTTAGTCAATTTTAATAGGATAATAATTAAATGACTATAATTAGAGAAAAAGTGTGAAAAGACTATTTTGTCTATTACGAGGATTTTTAACGAAGGACAAAAAGTTCAAATCACTTTTCTAATGGCCTTCATACTTTTAATATATTATAGATTATAGATTATAGATATGTATAATATTACATGTTTACACAATATATTATTGATATGAATATATATATATTATACATTATACATAATTAATAAAATTCTAATGTGTTTGTATATTGTTTGTATGATATATAGTTAAAATGTAATTGTATAAAGTATAATTTATTTTTATATATTTATACTAAAAAAAGGCCGATTATGGAAAGAGAATCTCCAATATTTTTTGTTATATAGAAGGAGAATATTCAGGAAAGTTAGATATAATAATGAACATTAATTATTCTCTATTTTCTTTTAAATTAATATTAAATTATATTATATAAATAAGTTTTAAATCTATTTGATCACTAACTATGTTGTATAAATAAATTCTAAATCTATAGAATATAATTAGTAAAAGTTAGACCATGAAGTTATTTAGGAGAAATCTAAAATTTCTATATATAAAGTTTTGCCTTTTCATAATATTAAAATGCTCAAAATGACTAATTACATGACTTCTTCGCCCCCTCAACTTTCACAGTGTAGCACATGCAGCCATTTGCATGGGCAACACTTTCCGGGAATAAAGATTGGTACTTATCAACTACTAAGACACTCTTTTATTCAATTTATAGTTTTTTTTATATACTATTACGTCACAATTTGTTTTTTCATCGTTTTTTCTACTAATAACTGACAACTTGTTTTCTTTTTCTTTTCCTTAATCACAAACTACATTAACAAGACAAGGTTTGGTATAGCAATAGCTAGCCACGAAGATGACTAATAGCCGTTTGAAGTTATTTTTCTCAAAAGTTACTTTTTTTTTTTTTTTTTTAAAAAGTATATTTGGTAAACTTGCAAAAGTTATTTTAAAAAGAAATAAAAACTATTTTTTTTTTTTTGACTTTTAGGGAGAAGCAGATAATTTTTATTTTTAAAAAAAGTATAAGCAGAAGTAGAACATTATTTTTTTTCATGACAAAAATATTTCTATCACTTACACACATATATATCCCTTATTAATTAATTAACATATCTTATAAGTTTTATTTTAAAAATTTTATACTTCATATTTATATCATAATTCTTTATTTCATTCTATGATTTAAATTCATTTTTGTTTGATATTCTTAAGTAATATTATATATTATTATTAATATTTTTTAATGTTTATATGTATATAAATATTATTTAAAAATTTTATAGTACGTATTATTTAATTAAATAAAAATAAAATTTTAATCAAACATATTATAATAGATATTTAAAATAAATGTTCTCTATAAAATGATTTTAGTAGTAAAAGTCTATTGATACATGTCCTTTTTTGGTTATTTATCTCTCAAAAACACTTCTTGAAAAAGATTATCCAAACACAATCTGTTTATCAAAAGAATTTTCCAAATGAATTTACCAAACACAAATTGTTTTATTGTAAAAACACTTTTTAACAAAACTATTTTATAAAATTGCTTCTCAAATAAGTAGTTTTCTAACAGCGATCCCGAACGAGCTCTGAAAGAGCTCTGAAATTGAACGGTTGCATAAAACTTGTTTGTCGTATAGAATTTTGCTTATATGACATCATAGTTTAAAAATTCTTTAATACTCCCCCGTTCCAAATTAGTCATCTCAAATTTTCTAATTTGATTTCTCATTTTACTTGTCTTTTTTCGTTAATAAAAAAGAGACAAAAAAAAAAATTCATGTTTTACTCTTTGCTTTAATTATTTTTTTTTTCAAATTAAAATGTAGACATCATTTAATAGAGGTACTATGGTAAACTAGGCATGTTATTAATTATTTCTTAATTTATGTGTCATCTCAATTTGGGACGGATAATTTGAGATGGAGGGAGTGTTAAACTTTTCATTTATCTTTAACGACATGCTCTCGTAGCTACAGAAAAACATGATAATTTAATATCACGAGCTCTAAGATTCGCTTTAATATATATCATTCGTCTTTTTGTTGAAGAGTGTCACATGAAGCTCTTACGTGATGGATGATCTCTTTATAATATGACAACCATCCTTCTCACCTTTTACATTAATTTTTTGGATCGAATAATTAGGCTCCTATGTTCATCTTCTTAACACTTTTTTTTTTTTTTTTCTTTCATATCAATTCAAACGTGACTACCATGTCAAGTCAAACAAGGCTACCACCATGACAAGTTAGAAAAATAATATAATGATCTAAGATAAATCAATTTCACTGTACCCTTTCGGCTTAAAGAATCTATACAACACAAGTAGTTCAAAAGGAAAGTGATCTGAAAATTCAATATATATAATGATTCAATCAAGAATTCAATCTTTCCCATAACTTAAAAAAAAAATTGTCTTTTCCATAAAAGAAGAAAGGGGAAACTAAAAAAAGATTATCTAAAAGATAATCCAACTAGTGGTTCTGGTATAATATCTTCAATATTATTGTGACCTACTTATAAACTTTGTTGCTTGTAGGGGTTCATTTGACCTAAAAGAGTTGATATTCTAACCATGATTTGACTTATATGTTGCCCTTCCACATCAATGGGCACACTGAAAAGAAAACAAAATTTCCATCTTTTTTTTTTAATTAAAAAAAAAAAAAAACAGAACTATTGGAGTGATAAGAAAGAAGCAATTAAGAGGGCACTTCAATTGTACTATAGAGATAAGGTAAACGGGGCGTCACAGTCAATTTCACACATGCATTTTTCAGAGCTTAATTCGAAATTAAAATTAGGAATTTTACGCTACACAACAGTTCAACTTTAGTTTTCCACTGGTGAATTTAATCGCGCGAAATAAATTAACTTATCAAATTAATGATATAATATTTTAACGATGAAAATTAAAATAGTGACATTAGTTTTTTTGACACACACCGAAAAAAACTATTTTCATGAAGCTATAAGATAACAAAATCAAAATTCAAAATAAGTTAATAAAAATTTTTTCAATTTGCAAGCCACGATTCTTTATTAGTAAAGACAATCATTCATGGGATTAAATTTCACCATGAACTTGCTTTTTAAAGCTCTTCAGGACCAACCAAAAGTCATCTAATATTTGAAACCAATCGCCATAATTTGTCTTCACTACAAACTTCTTTTGAGATTGTGTTCTTGTGTTGTTACCATTTGAAACTTTCAAATAAATATTAAAATTTTAAATTGAAGACAAAGAATCAAAGATACATGGAAAGGAGAGGGAGGCAGAGATACATAATGAAAGCGAATTTTGTTGAAAGAATGCATATATATATATACACTAGTTTAGGTGTACGCGCCTCGCGCTTGTACCTCACTTTAATGAGTTCAAACGTTAGACTAAATAAAAAATTTATTTAAATAATAAAGATGAATACAATAATTAAATTCAACATCTTTTGAATATGTAAAGATGGAGAATTTATTTAATTAAACCTAACCGTTGCCGAAAACAATTCTCAAAGCTGATTGATATTCATCTACCACCTGTAAACTGCAATAAAACAATACGATAATAGAGACATCAAATGATACAATTAAATCTAACTTTTACACTAAAATTTCCTCAAAGCGTCTAACACTCATCTACCACCTGTTAACTATAACAAAATAATACGATAGTAGAGATATCAAAATAATATAACTATACCTAATCTTTACACAAAAAAATTTCTCAAGTCGGAGATATCAAAGCAATACAATTAAACTTAACTCTTACCTAAAAAAATTCATCAAAGTCGACCGACATTTATCTACCACCTGCAAACTACAACAAAATAATACGATAAAAAGATATCAACATAATACAATTAAATTTAAACTTTACATACAAAAATTCCTCAAACCCGATCGATATTCGTCTACAACCTGTAAACTACTACAAAATAATAAACTAATAGAGATATTAAGACAATACAATTATTATACAAACTAATAATAAAAATATGTATTGAATTTATTATAAAAAGCCTGATGGCTTGTATATATTTATCCATACATTGATCGAAAAAAATGACAAGGTAATACTTTACAAAATAAAAAACCAACTACCTAACATCTAAGAAATACAAGTGAATCAATTCAAAGGAAGAAGGAGAAGAGAGAATAAAAAAACAGTTAAAGAAAAACGTAAAAAAAAGACACGCATATATTTTACTGAAAGACCTAAGCATATTGTGTGCATAAATTAGTATAAATAATTATTCTCTAGATCTCAATATTTATAGAAGTATTTTTTTAATAGAGTTCTATTTTAGGAGTACTTTTCTATTTGACCAGTATAAAGAAAAATATTAATTGATTCTCCTTCTATATATTTTAGAGTCTCATATATTTTAGGAGTTTACTATAATAAAAAATAATTAAATAATAAATTGAATAAAATAGTGAAAAGACGATTTTATCTAAAAAGGATCTTTTATATATATATATATATATATATATATATATATATATATGATAATACTATTAACTAATAAATTATTATAGTAAAAGTTAAAAATGGATTAGTTAAATTGTACTAAGTAACTTTTTGTCTAATAAAATTAAGATAAAAAGATAAAATGAAGGTCAAAAGTCAAAAAAAAAAAAAAAAAGAGGGAAAGAGAAAATAATTGAATGAATTTCAAATTGTATTATTTAGTTAATGCCAAAATCTCTTTATTGACATAATCAAACTAAAATAGTTTCATCTTGCAGGTTATAATTTTGCATTTGTTCTTTGTTTCCCTATTCTCTCATTCCTATATAGGTTGTCTTTTCAATTTTTTCTTTTCTTCGTTACAACTTTTTTTTTTTTTTCAATTTCTCCTCTTTTACTTCTTTCCCCGCGTAACTGTTATGGCACTATAAAATTTTAGAATCTTTTTGTCACATAATTAGACGATTAGAATTAACCTTTCACTTAATTACATAAATAAGTTCGAACACTAATTAAAAATCATAGAAGAAAATAGAATGAAAAATAAATTAGTTAACTTTCTTTGAGATGTATGGACAATCAGAGGCTCACCTGATATCTTCAGATTCTTGCATACTGGTAAAATTTCTTATTCTTGAATACACATGAAAAGAGTGACATAATGATCATTTTAATAAAGTAGTGGAATAACTAAAACAGAAAATATTCTTGAACAAAGTTAATCTAAAAATATTATACATCATAAAAGAAATTGCTCGGGCGTATAAAATTATCTTCGAAAAAATATATTTAATATTGAAGTAGATTCATCATATGTACCGAGTTTCTTGATACAAATGGCATAGCATGAGTCATCAAAATTTAGCAACAAAAAATTATGAAATGAAACAATATGAACTTTTCAATCAAAAAGATGAGAACTTTTAGCTTCTAGAGAAATAAATTCATTTGAATTTACTGAGAATAGAACAGATATAAGTAAGTTTAATCAAGACAAAATATTCATCAATACATGAATCTCATAAGATAATTTGCTACCATTCAAATAAAAAGATTACCTAGAACTCAAGTTGGTGTATTTTCTACGCACAACTATAACAACTAAAATAATTTATTCATGTATGCATAATTCGGTAGTGTGATATATATATATATATATATATATATATATATATATATATATAGAGAGAGAGAGAGAGAGAGAGAGAGAGAGATTAGTTTGTCTTTTTATCTCCCATTTTTAGCACATTATTACTATACATTAGTAAAATTAATTAAGATTAAAGATGGAAGGTGGTAGAATACATGAATACATATTAAAATCTCTAATAAAGAAGATAATCATAGTGGGAGGTGAAGAGTTGATGAACTGTATAATTAGTTTTTGAGAAGAAATTTTCAAAAAAAATGAGAAAAGGGATAAATAAAAAATGGAGGTTCTAGAGAAGTGCTACATCATCTTCTCTATGTTTCTTCGTTATTATTATTATTATTATTATTATTATTATTATTATTATTATTATTATTATCTACAGATTTAATTTAACACAAATCAATCACATAAATTATAGAGAAAGATAATATTAATTAAAAAGAAAAAAAGATAAATTGTCTTCGTGTACATTAACTAATTGAAGATTATGAATATTAAAGACTTGAGAGTCATGGACATTACTAATATTTAAGATTAGAATTTATGTAATTAAATGTACGGGGACATGAGTTTGTAAAATAAACTAATTGAAAGAAATGAGAAAAAATGTCAAAAAAAGGTGTTACATAATTCTACAAAAGACATTCATGTCAAGTGGTTCTTATGTCCTACTCCTCAAATCTTCACATAGTCATCATTTCATCTTCATTTAATTCGTTCACTATTTGATCTTCTTCTTATTATTGTAAGAAATAACACATCACGAAAATTAATACATTATGAATAAGAATTGTAAGAAAATAGATTTAAATCATACATGTTTTTGCTTAGAAGTTACAAATAATATAGGATAATAATAATAACAAATTTCGTGTAAAGCAAATCAATTAAAATGTCAAAAGGGAAATACATGAAGAAGAAGAAAAAACAACAACAACATACCCAAAAGAAAAGAATAAGGAGGACATTTTAGAAGGTACACAAATGAATTTTTTAAAAAGAATATATGTAAGTTCAAAAAATATATAGCGAATGAAATATTCTTAATTTTGTTGATGGATGGAAGAAGACATAATGCTTTTATTTATAGGACAACAATATGGAATATGAAATGATATCATGAAAGGAGTTATGATCATCAAAGGTCATGAGAGTAATGAAAATTAAAAACATTAAACTTTTAGATTAAAGGATATAAATAAATGTAGGAGTAGTAATTGATCCATTTATTTTGATTATTAAACAAATTGATTGATAAATGAAAAAATGAAGAAAAAAGTTCAAAAAAAGGAGAAAAAAGATAAATGGGTTTTCTTGAATCTAAGAGGTGCCACATCAACATACTACTTAGCCTCCTTTATATATATATATATATATATATAGAGAGAGAGAGAGAGAGAGAGATTGTTATATTTCTTCCATTTCAAATAGTTGTCGTACTTATTAAAAATATTTTTTTTCAAAATACTTATCATTTGAGAAGTTCAAGACAATATTAAGTAGGCGTTTGGACATGTGATATGAAGTGTGTAATTTAAAATCATGAGATGAAATTAACATATGGTCATGTGATTTCATCTCATGATATGAAATTTCAAATTCTCCAAAAAAGTGTGATTTGAGATTTCATATCATGATTTGAGATTTTTTTAAATATAGAAATTGACCTACAGGTTTATATTTTATAAAAGAAACACCCCACCACCACCATTTATATCTAACAACCATTTATTTCATATGTTAATAAACTTTATAGTTCAATTTTGTGGGAACCAAAATTTTATTAAATTGAAATCCGTATAAAATTCGGATAGTATTAAATTCAAAATATATTAGTCCCAAATGAATATTGCAGATTGGTATAATTGAATTAATTAAGTCCAAATATATGAATTTAATTAAAGCCTAATTTTTATTGGACCAGTCATTAATTTGGGCTACAAATGATGAACCCATTTTGTTAAGACAAAAATGTCATCTTATTCTAGAGGCCCAATTTGGTGCCATGTGTCAAATGACGTGGCATGCCAAGTCAGGTGGAGGAACCAATAGGAGCACACCACATGTCAAAATGATGCAGCAGGCCCACTGAATCAAAAGCCCGTAAAATGCGTCATGTCACTTAAATTTGATTGGTCAAAAGAAATCCACTTTCACCATGACTCTTTCCTTCCCACAACTATAAATATGAGTCCTGTTATTCAAAAGAGGACGAAGAACTCTAACAAGAATCAAGAGAGAACTCATGGATCAAACGCCACAATTTCTCTACAAAGTTCAAACATTCAAATTCAGTTCATCAAGATTCAAGATCAAGACCACAAGATTCAAGAACAATGCAAAAGCTCTTGAATTCGAACAACCCAAAAGCTCTTGAATTCAAGTACAAGTCAAGATCAAATCCATCAAATCCACAAGCCCTTGAATTTATATTTGAAAAGGTGAATCATAGGATTAATAGAGATTGTAACACTCACTTATTGAAATCAATAAAATGATTGTTGCAATATTTTTCTTGTCCCAATTAATTATTTTTTTGACCTAGAAATTTTATTATCCAAAAAATTCTGACACGCCCAGTGGGACGATCTCTACCTCTCATCTCAAATTTTCTAACTTCAAAGTTTAAGAACACTGAAATGACTTTTTTTTGGCAATAAAAGTGAACTATTACCCTAACAAACAGTCCAACAATTACACCTAAGGAGCACCCATGATGCTTCCCCTCCCTAGATAGGATGGCAAACCTCAATGAGTCTCAAATAAAGCACTAATTACAAATGATTTGTATCAGATATGCATATTTTCTCCCTTGCTTCATATCATGCAGTATTTCTAACCACCCTCTAATTATATTTTTCACCTGTTGTATAACTAGCTCAGTATTTACATTTGCTCCCTGGAACACTTTTAAAATCCGAGCTTGCCAAATTTGATAAATTACAGCTCCATATATGGCCATCATAATTTTCTTCTTGATTGTATTCCAATGATTCCCTGTTACCATCCGTAAGTTTCCTTTGCACCTCTCTAAAAGTGTACTCCAGCCCACTCTTTCACATCGAACCAAACTTTCTTTGTCCAAGTGCATTCCTGGAACAAGTGCACATCAGTTTCTTCTTTATCTTCTGTACACATTACACACACTTTATTTTCAGATTCAATGCCAAGCCTTTCCAACCTGTCTTTCGTAAGTAGTCTACCTAATGTTGCTAGCCATAGTATGAACCTGTATTTAGGCAAAGTTAATATATTCCATACTAAATCCACTCCAATTACTCTTCTTTCAATAGGTAGTAACGCCAAGTGTCCCCTGGAAATTGAATACCTGCCATTTGTTGTTAGGCATTATCGACCATTATTATACTAACTGACCATTTTTTTCTTCATCTTATGAAGTTGTTTCCAATACCAGCTGCTATCTGGGTTTGGATTGGTGGTCCAAATTATCTCCATCTTTCATATATATATATATATATATATATATATATATCATTCACCCATTTAATCCACAATATGTCTTTCTTTTCCATAAGCATCCATATTAACTTCTCCACTGCTGCTATATTCCATAGTTTGCTCCCTATAATATTTAGACCTCCATATTTTTTTGGTTGGCATAACTTAGCCTAAGCCACCAATGATACTTTTTTTTCTCAG
>NC_061121.1:208035926-208049644 GCF_002878395.1 Capsicum annuum
TATGTGTTCGTTAGTTGAAATCCATGAACTTTATGTGGTTTAAAATGGGAAAATTCATGAAAACACACCTAATCTAAAATAATGCATGCAAAGTGTTTGATAAAAGGCCTAGGATGATAGAATTCATGTCCCATGATTTAATAGTGCTTAAATGACAAGTTCATGCTCTATTCTTTATGATTTCACATGAATTCCACGTGATTGATATGCGTCATTGTTGTGATATGGATTGAACATGATATTGAAGATATGAAAGTATACACATGTTGTATGAATTTCCCTTCCATACGTAAGATGTTGAGAACTATGCTTAGTGTGAAATCCCCTACTTATGATATGGTGAATTATGGACTCCATTTTATGATCAAGTCAGTTATATGTGTCAGTTTCCTTCCATCGAGTCCTGGAGGTACTAGTACCTGAAAAATATAGTCGTATGCCAAGATCCATGTCACGTTATCACTATAATCTCAGTCAAGTCATGATCTATAGAACTCATTCAGTCATGTGACTTGGAAAATCTCAGAAATCTCATGATCTCAATAAATTCTCAGATAGTAGTACTATTCTGTTAGTCAAAGAAAGTCAGTTACTCAGTCCATGTACAACCAATTAAATCATGTTCAGTCTCTTCAGATGGGAGTAGAAGTTAGCACCTAGTGAACACAAGGATGGAAACTCACCTGCCAGTTTAGGGTGTGATTCTTAGTAGTCATCCTTGTGTTCTAGAATTACGTAGCCAGCTAGGTTGAGACATCTTAACCTGCCAGATTAGGGTTGATGAGATGGCTTAACCTGTCAGTTTAGGGTTCCCACCATTCTTATTCGAGTACTTGCTAGCTAAGGGTCACTCATAGCTGTCCTTACCAGTGGCGCGGTATTGATACCTTTCCAGTCAAGGTAGAGATTGGACCCTAACCTAGCTATATGTGTTATTGAGGCATGTCGGTTAAGCGATTAACTTCCATAGTTTTAGTCCCAATCTCAGTAAAAGAACTCAGATAGTTCTTCAGATTTCAGTATACCAAGACTGTCAGTTACGGTCAATTCAGTTACAGTACGGAACTCAGGTAGTTCCATCAGATTCAAGACTGTCATACATAGTTATCCATGTTATCAAAATTTCAGTATCAGTCATGTTAGATAACAGTAAACCCTGTATTAGCGTACAGATCCAGATATCATGTATTCATTATTTTAGTTACTATGTATGCATGTTTGTACTCTTACGTTCATATCAATCAGTCAGTTAGCATTGTTCATCCATGTAAACCCTTTTGAATTTAGCCTACCTCACTCGTATACTCAGTACTCCCAGTCGTACTAACACATTTGTGCTATGGTGCTTTCTTTTATGTTACACCATAGGTTCAGAGACACGAGCTCCAGATCAGCAGCAGCATTCCAGTCACAGAATTGTAGTGAGTCCTCATCCATTTGAGGATGTTATTATTTTATTTCATTCATTACTTCAGTTCAGTTTTGCTAGACAGAGTTAGTTGGAGACATGTTCCTTCAACTCTTTATTTTAGACAGTATTTAAAGGCTTTTAGATTCAGTTCAGATTTTAGATTCATCTTTCAGTTGTTTTGGGTATTTGTTACCCTATATGGATGTTATTATTTATCAGTTATTCTATTCATTTAAACCTTATGGCCTATTGTTCATGTTTTCCGCATTATACATGTATATTATGCAATGTATAAGTACAGATATCAGTCAAGGGTTAGCTAGCATTACAGTTCAGCAAATTGGGGTGTTACAAACTTGGTATCAGAGCCTAAGGTTCAATAAAGTCCTAGGAACTTTGAAAGCCGCATCTAGTAGAGTCTTGTGCATGGGTGTGTTGCATGCCACATTTATGTGCAAGAGGCTATGAGATGTTTTACGAACAGTTTCCCCTCTTTCAGTATTCATGTCGTGCTAGTAAGCATAATCTCAAGTTAAACTCTCAGTCTAATCCATTCTTCTTTTATTTCAGAATATGCCTCAAAAGAGAAGAAACCAACCCACTCCTCAGCCCGAAGATCCTTTGGTCGAATAAGTTTCTTATGTGGAGTTTAGGGTTGTATTCACCATACTTTCTCATTCTGTGACTACCCAAAATGAATGGCCACCAATTATTCTGGCCAATCCAGTGGCCAACTCAGTCGTAACTAGGATTCTGGACTTCACCCAAATGAACCCTCCATCTTTCTTTGGGTCTAAGTCTGATGAAGACCCTCAGGAATTCATTGACCAAGTTCAGAAGGTCATAGACATCATGGGAGTTACTACTTGTCAAAGTGCCAAGTTGGCCGCATACTAGTTGAAAGATGTGGCTCATACTTGGGACAAGCAGTGGAAGTCTGAGAAGTTAGAGAATGCAGGTCCTATAGAGTGGGAGGAATTTGTCACGGCTTTCTTGGATAGATTCTTTCCCCAAGAGCTGAGGGAGGCAAAAGTTCTGGAGTTCATCAACCTCAGGCAGTGAAATATGATGGTTAAAGAGTATTCTCTCAGATTTACTCAGCTAGCTAGATATGCCCCTTGTGTGATTGCGGACAATAGGGATAAGATGAGCAAGTTCATGTCAGGAGTAAATGATAGCGTGGTAAATGAGTGTAGGTCTGCAATGCTGAAAAATGATATGTCTTTAGCTAGGCTCATGACCCATGCTCACAAAATAAAGGAGCAGAAGATTAGGACTAAGGAGAGGCAAAACAAGAGAATAAGATCAGGCAGTTTCAGTTTTGCTCAACCCAAATTAGAAGGAGAAAATCATTCCCAGTTCTTTCCTAAGCCAGTAGTTCCAGCTCTTTTCTCTGCCAGTGCCCCAGTACCGAAATTCAAAGATGGCAATAGAGATCGAGCACCTGGCTCTAAGTCTTAGGGCAGTGTCAGCAGTGCCCAAACTAATCCCCTATGTCAGACTTATGGTAAGAACCACAAGGGTACCTGTAGAGCTGGTAGCGATGTTTATTTCAGTTGTGGGAAGCTAGGCCACAGGATTATAGAGTGTCCGCAGTCAGGTCTACAGGGATAGCAGAATCGTTCCACAGCCCAGTCCGATCATCCAAATCAGTAGGGTGCCATTTCCAGTGCTGCTAGTGGGCAACGCCCAAACAGAATCTATGTTCTTCAGATCCAACAGGATCAGGAAAATTCTCCTAATATGGTTACTGCTATGTTATAGATTTTCTATGTTCATGTTTTTGCTTTGCTAGATCCAGGTGCATCCTTGTCTTTTGTTACTCCTTATATAGCAGGCAATTTTGGAATCAGTCCTAAAATTTTAGTAGAGACCTTTTCAGTCTCTACCCCTGTAGGTAAAACCATCATATCTCGACGGGTATACAGGAACTTCCCGATTATGATATTTCAGAAAGCCACATCAGCAGATTTAGTTGAGTTAAAGATAATTGATTTTGATACCATTCTCGGCATGGATTGGCTTTATTCCTGCTATGCTACAGTCGAATGCAAAAATAGGATAGTTCCATTTCAGTTTCCAAATGAGCCCATCCTAGAGTGGAAGGGTATTACTTCATCTTTCAGGGATCATCTTATTTCCTACCTTTGGGGAAGGAAAATGATTTCTAAGGGATGTGTTTATCATCTCGTTCATGTTAAAGACTCTAGTTTCAAATCTCCTAGATTTGAATCAATCCTAGTGGTTAATGAATATTCAGATATCTTTCCCGAAGATCTTCCAAGCATTCCTCCTGAAAGGGAAATAGACTTTGGCATTAACCTTATTCCAGATACTCATCCTATTTCTATTCCGCCATACAAAATGGCACCAGTAGAACTCAAAGAACTGAAGGATCAGTTAAAAGATCTCTTAGATAAGGGATTCATTAGACCCAGCATTTCCCCGTGGGGTGCACCAGTCTTATTCATGCACAAGAAAGACGATTCTTTCAGGATATGTATTAATTACCGTCAGCTCAACAAAGTTACGGTCAATAATAAGTATTCTCTTCCCAAAATAGATGACTTGTTTTACCAACTTTAAGGTGCTAGTTATTTCTCCAAGATAGACCTCAGATCAGGCTATCATCAGCTCAGAGTTAGAGAACATGACATCTCAAAGGCAGCTTTTCGTACTTGGTATGGTCACTTCAAATTTCTAGTTATGTTCTTTGGTCTTACCAATGCCCCAGCCGCTTTCATGGAATTGATGAATCGTGTGTTCAAGAAGTACTTGGACCTGTTTGCCATAGTCTTCATAGATGATATCCTGGTCTATTCCTACACAGAGCGTGATTATTCAGACTATTTTAGAGTTGCTCTTTAGACTCGCAGAGATCATCAGCTATTCTTCAAATTTAGTAAATGCGAGTTTTGGCTAAGGTCAGTAGCATTCCTTGGCCATATTGTTTCCAGTGATGGAATTAGAGTAGATCCTCAGAAGAACGAAGCGGTAAGAAACTAGTCTCGCCCTGTCTCTCCATCAGATATCAAGAGTTTCTTGGGTTTGGCTGGATATTACAGGCGGTTTGTTGAGGGATTTTCTTCTATTGCATCCCCCATGTCCAAATTGACTCGGAAGAAGGTCAAGTTTCAGTGGTCAGATCCTTACAAGAGGAGTTTTCAAGAATTAAAGACTCGACTCACCTCAGCTCCAGTCTTAGCTCTTCTAAATGGTTCAGATGGGTTTGTAGTATACTGTGATGCATCTAGAGTAGGTTTGGGTTGTGTCCTCATGCAGCATGGTAAGGTCATAGCCTACACCTCCAGGTAGTTAAAGCCCCATGAGAAGAATTATCCTACTCACGATCCTGAGTTAGCAGCCATAGTATTTGCCTTGAAGATTTGAAGGCATTATCTATATGGAGTTTATGTAGATGTCTTCACAGATCATAAGAGTCTCCAATATGTCTTTTCTCAAAAAGATCTCAATCTTCATCAGAGAAAGTGGTTAGAGCTCTTGAAAGATTATGATATGAGTGTCCTTTATCATCCGGGCAAGGCCAACATTGTGGCCGACGCTCTCAGTGATTATCCATGGGTAGTGCTTCTCACGTTACGTATAGCAATAAAAAAATAGCTCAGGAAATCCATCAGCTTGCCAGACTAGGTGTTTGCTTAGTTGATTCTTCAGAGGGTGGTGTATGTGTTCAGGATAGTTCAGAGTCATCTCTAGTTTCTGAGGTAAAAGAAAAGCAAGACAGGGATCCTAGCCTTGTCAAGCTAAAAGAGCTAGTTCAAAATCAAAAAGTAGAGGTTTTCTCCCAAGGTTTAGATGGTGTCATTCGTTGTCAGAGTTGTCTCTGTGTTCCAGGTGTAGATGATTTAAAGTAGCAAATTCTTGAAGAAGCGCATGGTGCATGATACTCTATTCATCCAGGGGCCACTAAGATGTACCGCAACCTATGGGAGATCTATTGGTGGAGTGGGATGAAGAGGTATGTTGTGTCAGCAGGTTAAGATAGAGCATCAGAAAACTAGTGGTTCCATGTAGAAGTACACCATTCCTACTTGGAAGTGGGAAGAAGTGAACAAGGACTTCGTGATGGGTTTGCCTCAAACTCGTCATCAGCATGATTCAGTTTGGGTCATTGTAGATAGAATGACCAAGCCAGCCTATTTTGTTCCAGTCCATACCTCTTATTCAGCCAAGGATTACACCAATCTCTATATCAAGGAGTTGGTCAAATTACACAATGTTCCATTATCTGTCATCTCAGATAGAGATACCCAGTTCACCTCTCACTTCTGGAAAGCATTCCAAAAGGGTCTTGGTACCCAAGTTCATCTTAGTATAACTTTTCATCCTCGGATAGATGGTTAAGAATAAAGGACCATTTAAACTCTTGAAGATATGCTAAGGACGTGTGTAATTGATTTCAAGGGAAGTTGGGATGACCATTTTCCTTTGATTGAGTTTGCATACAACAATAGCTATCATTCCAATATTAAAATGGCTCCGTTTGAAGATCTCTATAGTAGAAGGTGCAGATCTCTAATCGAGTGGTTCGAAGTTAGTGAGGTCTCAGTCATAGGGCCTGACATAGTATTAAACGTCTTAGAGAAAGTCCAGTTAATCAGAGAAATACTTTGGGCTGCTCAGAGCTGATAGAAGTCGTATGCTGACATTAGTAGAAAGGATCTTGAGTTTGAGGTCGATGACTATGTCTATCTAAAGATATCTCCCATAAAGGAAGTGAAATGATTTGGCAAGAAGGGAAAGATCAGTCCTCGATATGCCGGTCCCTTCAAAATTCTCAGTCGCTTAGGAAAGGTAGCTTATGAGCTCGAATTGCCTTCAGATCTAGCCTCCATTCATCCAGTAGTTCATGTCTCTTTGCTCCAGAAGTTTATAAGTGATCCATCAGTCGTAGTCCCTATTCAGAGCACTGACAGTCAGAACAGTCTCTTCTATGAGGAAATTTCGATCGAAATTCTAGACTATCAGACTCGTAGACTGAGAAATAAAGAAGTCCCACTAGTCAAAGTTCTTTGGCAAAATTAGTCCATTGAGGGAGATACTTGGGAATAAGAAGAAGACATCTGTACCAAGTATCCTTACCTCTTCTCCACCAATCCAGATCAAGCTCAAGGTAACAGTTCTCCTTAAGCTTATTCAGTTTCCCGTCTAGTATTCTATACAACTTGGTATTCAGTTCATGCTCACGTTTTATCATAAATATGGTATCAAGTACCATTGCATATTTAGCCATGCATTCATGTATCAGTCTAGTGTATAATCATGCATCAAATATGCATTCTCATTGGGAGAACTCAGTTATCAGAAATTTCAGTTATGCATTCATGAATCAGTTACTCATATATCAGATATGCATGTCCAGCATGATATGTTTAGCTTATCAGTCATGTCCTTCATGAGATCATGTTCCAGTAGTGTATGCCTTATACGTACTCTAGTTTATCATCTATCCCCATTTTAATCAGTCTCATTCGAGGACGAATATTTCCAAGGGGAAGATATTGTAATACTCCGTATATTTCTAAGCTAACAAAATGAACCGTTGTTCCTACATATGAAACCTCCTATCCTATGATTCATATTGGATTACATGAATTAGTATGAGTATCCTAGTAATAATAGAGCTTATTATGTGTTAAGCATGTTCATAAGAGTCACTTAGAGTAAGCCAAGCTAAGAACTTTTGAATCCACCAAGTTTTCATGTGTGATTTCACATGGGTCATCTTTGAATGAGAATAACTTGGTTTATAGGTGGAATTTTGGCAGATTTATATCCTCCAAATTGTAGAGAATTGAATAAGCTTTCCATCGATACCAAATTTTCCTAAAACGAACACTAGGTGAAGAAGTTATGGCGATTTAAAGTTTCAACAGCGTTATTTCAGTCAGTGGCGCATCGCGCCGTAAGCCAAAATGATGTTTTTCAATTTCCAGTGACTCTCCACAATTCCACTGCAACACGGTGAGTTTCTAGGAAACAAACGGGGGCAACGCGATAACTCCGCATCGCACTAGGAGCCCAAATCGAGTAATTTCATAGAAATTAAATGAAGCATCTAAAGGGGTATTTGGGTCATCTTTCCACCCCTAAATATATTCCATAAACACAAAATTAAGCCCTTATTTCACCAAAACATACTCTTTATCTCCAAATCCTCTCAAGAACACATTAGGGTTTTCAATTAGGGATTCTAGTTCAAGCAAATTTCTCCATCAATCATCAAGAATCTTCGATCTAAGGTATGCGTAGTGTTCATCTATGGATCCATTTCATTCATAGAGATCAAGAACCATGTTTTAAATATTATATTGTGATTGTCTTTTTGTGATATGACCATGTACATGTTGATTATTGTTGTTTAAGTTTCAAGATGATATCTAAAGGTGTTTTCGTGAAGTGTATGTGTTCGTTAGTTGAAATCCATGAACTTTATAGGGTTTAAAATGGGGAAATTCATGAAAACACACCTAATATAAAAGAATGCATGCAAAGTGTTTGATAAAAGGCCTAGGATGATAGAATTCATCTCCCATGATTTAATAGTACTTAAAGTCCATGCTCTATGCTTTATGATTTCACATGAATTCCATGTGATTGATATGCATCGTTGTTGTGATATGGATCGAGTATAATATTGAAGCTATACAAGTATACACATGTTGTATGAATTTCCCTTTCATATGTAAGATGTTGAGAACTATGCTTAGTGTGAAATCCCCTACTTATGATATGGTGAATTGTGGACTCCATTTTATGATCAAGTCAGTTATGTGTGTCAGTTTTCTTCCATCGAGTCTTGGGGGTACTAGTACCCAAAAAATATAGTTGTGTACCTAGAGCCATGTCACATTATCACGATAATCTCAGTCAAGCCATGATCTATAGAACTCAGTCAGTCATGTGACTTAGGAAATCTCAGAAATCTCATGATCTCAATAAATTCTTAGATAGTAGTACTATTCCGTCAGTCAACGAAGTTAGTTACTTAGTCCATGTACAGCCAGTTAAATCATGTTTAGTCTCTTCAGATGGGAGTAGAAGTTAGAACCGAGTGAACCCAAGGATGGGAACTCACTGCCAATTTAGGGTGTGATTCTTAGTAGTCATCCTTGTGTTCCAGAACTACGTAGCCAGCGTAGGTTGAGACATCTTAACCTACCATATTAGGTTTGATGAGTTGGCTTAAACTGTCAGTTTAGTGTTCCCACCATTCTCATTCGAGTACCTGCCAGCTAAGGGTCACTCACAGTTGTCCTTACCAGTGGCGCGGAATTGACACCCTTCCAGTCGGGGTAGAGATTGGACCCTAACCTATCTATATCCATTATTGGGGCATGTCAGTTAAGAAACTACCTCCTACAATTTCAGTCCCAGTCTCAGTAAAGAACTCAGATGGTTTTTTTGATTTCAGTATACCAGGACTGTTAGTTATAGTCAATTCAGTTACAGTATGGAACTCAGGTAGTTCCATTAGATTCGGGACTATCAGATACAGTCATCCATGTTATCAAAATTTTAGTATCAGTCATGTTAGATAATAGTAAACCATGTATTAGCGTACAGATCTAGATATCATGTATTCACAATTTTAGTTACTATGAATGTATGTTTGTACTCTTACGTTCATATCAGTCAGTCAGTCAGCATTGTTCATGCATGTAAACCCTTTTGCATTTAGCCTACCTCACTCGTATACTTAGTATTCCCAGTAGTACTGACGCATTTGCGCTATGGTGCTTTCTTCCATGTTACACCATAGGTTCAGAGACATGAGTTCCAGATCAGAAGTAGCATTCCGATCGCAGAGTTGCAGTGAGTCCTCATCCATTCGAGGATGATATTATTTTATTTCATTCATTATTTCAGTTCAGTTTTGCTAGATGGAGTTAGTTGGATACATTTTCCTTCAACTCCTTATTTCAGACAGTATTTAGAGGCTTTCAAATTTAGTTCAGATTTTAGATTCAGCTCTCAGTTGTTTTGGGTATTTGTTACCCTATATGGATGTTATTATTTAATAGATATTCTATTTAGTGAACCTTATGGCCTATTGTTCATGTTTTCTATATTCTAAAAGTATATTATACAGTGTATAGGTACAGATATCAGTCATGGATTAGCTTGTGGTCCCTCAGGGTCATAAGCACCGTGTAGCATTTTGGTTCAGCAAATCAGGGCGTTACACTACCTCACTTAGCATACCAGTACATTCAAAGTAATAACACATACCTTTATTTTATGCTATGATGTCTTATATCACAGGTTCAGATGTATGGGCTCCTGACCACTCTTAGTAGCCCAGCCTATCGACAGCAGACTTAGTGGTGAGTCCTCATAGTTCGAGGACAAAGTTGTTATTTAAGCATTTCAGTTTACTTTTCAGTAGTTGGAGTTAGTTAGGGAATTGTCCCATTAACTCCATGTTCAAACAATAGAGGCTTTCAGACTACAGTATTTTAGAAAGGTGTTTCAGCATTCAGTTTTTAGTATTCAGTATTTGTTTTCAGTTATCAACCTTATGGCAATGTTCAGTCTACCTTCCACATTTATTTTAGTTTATTGTTATCAAAGTGTAATTATTGTTCAGTGCTCACAGCAGGTACCAGTCATGCGTTAGCTGCTGGTCCTTCAGGGCCATTAGTACCATATAGCGTCTGGAGTACAGACTCAGGGAGTTACAGTTAACCTCATTTTCAATCAATGGAACTAATTCTGGCCTAAAACGCCTTTGAGCTTTCTTAATAGGAAGAGCACCATTCTTGACCGCTAGTTGATAGACTGCTACTCTTGGATATAAGCCAGGCATCTCCTTATAACTCGAAGCGAAGACATCCCTATTTTCTTTGAGTATGTCCATATATGGATTTTCTTATCTATTTCTAGGAAAATACTTAGGTAAGTTGATCTTGGGTCTTCATCAGTGCCAAGATTGACTTTCTTCTAGGGATATATTGTGGCCTTTACTCCTTTAAGTTGTGATGGGGAATCTCTAGTATCTTTCCCTTCTTGTGGATCATTGTCGTATAGATATATGGTAACACTAGAAAGTATGTTCCATTTCTTTATCAACCATCATTTGAGATGAGACATCATTCTCATTTTAAGTTGTAACATGATATAAAGAGCTGACATTTTTTTCATTTTCCTCGTATTTCTTGGTATAAACTATAGTATGAGCCTTTCTTTTTAACACCTCTTTGCTTGAAACCACAAGTTCCATCTGTCGTATCATTCTAGAAGGAATCAAACTTTGGAAATCCTTCTAGATCCTAGATGAAGAGCACATTATCGTTTTTAGACAACTTCTCTAGTGCTTTCTACTTTTCTTCATATTTAGTAGACTCAACCTCTCAAACACGAAATGTATTGTAGTTTATTCTCCCAGTCGATCAAAGAAACAAGGCCTTTTATTGGAGGTAGTATACTTCTCTTCCACAGTGATGTAAGTTACTAACTACCTTTTTTATAGAGATGCGGACTGGAGGTGGCGACGTGTACCCTAGGCCTTCACGTGCTTACTTGGTTGTACTTTTTGATGAACACTTGCCCAACCTTGATGGTTCATTGGGATTGTATCCAACCTTTACAAATAACTTGTAAGCATTTGGATCAAATCCTTCTTTTGTACACTTCCAGGAAGTGTCATATCTAGCGGTGAATTTCGAGCCATAAATTCTCCAAGTGGCACTGAGGATAATTTTATGGTGTCAATCAACTTGATAGGTAGATTTATCCCTCCTAGTACATTATCTTGGTCATTGGATGAGTGATCTTTCTCTTTCAATACCTTTAGTACATAGCGGAGAATAAGAGTTGCCTTTTTTTTCGTGGATGCATTGCTTTCTTTATTCAAAGTGGAGGAAGTATTCTTAGTAGTGACTTTTTTTATAACAATCATGACCTTCTTAGATGAAAGATCATCATACTTGGGCTTTGTGTCCTCATCAACCTTTTTCTCATTCACAACATAATTCTTCAAGCAGAATTTTGTACCAACAAAGTTTGACTCGACTTCAGTGAATAGTTTATCATTGACAACTATCTTTCTTTCCACTCCACCTTCAAGATAATTTAAGAATTTATAGTAAGAGGATGAGACAATTTTCCTCTCGTGTACCCAAGGCCTACCAAGTAATATATTGTATGAAGTCTTGGAATCAATCACATGCATCAACATATTTGATTGAAAATCGTCCATATGAATCCCCAACTTGATAGATCCCATGGCCTTCTGACCCCTTGGTTGAAGCCCTGGATCATCAAATGACTTTCAAAAAGATCATCGGTACTGATGCCAAGTTCCTTGATTGTACGAATAGGCAGGATGTTGACTCCGGATCCCTCGTCTATCATGATTATATTTATCTTCTTTTCCAGAAAATGGCCCACCATGTATAAGAGACGATTGTGTAGGGTTTCACAAAGTAAGAGATCGTCATTTTTAAATATGATTTTTGTATCACATACATGTGTTTCTTGGATAGGAGGCTCAGTAGGCTTTTCAGATAATGAAGAAACTTCCATGGGTAGGTTTTCACCCTTTGCCCCCTCTTTACCAGTATTAAAATAAAATGCCTCAAGGTTGAATTGAGCTATTTTTGCATGGAACCAACTTAGTAAGTACTCTTCTAAAGTCATCAGACGCCGTATTTTTTTATGGTGAAGCTCCATTACCCTCGTCTTATTCAAAATCTTAACTAGTCTCTTCTTTCTCAATTTTTTCACCACCCTCCTTCTAGGCTGTCGGACAACTCCTTTCCTAGACTCATCTTCTTGCATCTATGCCTTATCACCGAGTCAAACCTCCACCATATTTTTTGGTAACTAAATACTTGTAATGCTTTAATGGTTCCTCATTGTGCTCTTCGACGTATATTTGGACCGAATTGAGTGAGTCAAAAATGATAAAGATTTGATAAAAAAAAATAGCTTTCTCATTATCAAAGAAGATTTTATTCTTATTTTTCAATTGCATGATTTTGTCCTTGAAGATAAAATATTTCTCCACAGGGTGACCCACAAGCCTATGATACTTACAATAGTTTGGGTCATTAGTCCTTCCAGCCTCGTTGGACTATTTCATCTCTGGTAGATCAATGAGCTTATTCTCAAGAAGTTCATTGAAAATTTCAGCAATGTCAGAATCAAGGAAGGGGTATTCCTTTTCTTGTATCTCTTTCAAAGTTAACTTCTAATTTGGACAGGCTCAAGAAGTCCTCTTCACTCCCTACTTCTTTCTTACCTTTGTGGTGAACTTCACAAGAGACACGTCGACATTCATGGATTCTTTGCTGTCATTTTTAAGAACAAACTTATCCCATCTTTTGGGTTCCTTATTATATTTTCCCCTTTAAGGGTCATGGATAGGCGTCGCTCCCTTTTCGGCAGAAAACACATTCAACTCCATGTTGTGAGCACGAGTAGCTGACTCTTCAAAGGATTTTTTCTTAATGTCTTGCAAGATATAAAGAAGCTCCCAGTGTATTCCAAGGACATACATCTCTATTGTAGAAGTTTTGCTGAGCCTATCTTTCCAGTTTAGGCTTATATTTCTCCATTAATTGATGAAGTCAATGACTGGACCATCCTAATTTTATCGAGTATTCGTGAGCTCTACCATGCTCACTATACACCTTATGCTATAGAAGTGATTCAAGAACTCATGATCAAGTTGCTCCCAACTATCGATGGAATTAGGCTCAAGGTCTATATAACAATCGAAGGCATTTTTCTTTAGGGAACGAATAAATTATTTGACAAGATCGTCACCATAGGTTTCAGCATTATTACATGTCTCAACAAAGTGTGTGATATATTGCTCTGGATTCCCTTTGCAATCAAATTGTTAAAAATTAGAGGGTTGATAACCGTCAGACATTTTGAGGCTATCAATCCTTGTAGGGTAGGGCTTGGCTTACATAAGGGAAGACTTAGTGATAACATCATACTTGTATTTGAATTTCCATGCAATGAAGTCCTTCAATTGATTAAATGAATTAATTCCCTCAGAAGAAACCTGTACCCCTTTGTCTGTTGGTGTTTGTTTTACAGGATGTTCTGTCTCGTGAACTTATAGAGATTTTCTAGGTACATGGTTAGACTCTCCATCTATTAATCCATTCATCCTATCCACCAACTTATCAATCCGAGCATCTTGATTTTGTACATATTTGGTCAGACTCTCAATTACCTTTGTCAGATTTGCAAGTTATTCCTCCATAGATGAGGCATCAGTTACCATTAATTGCATGATAACTAGAGATGTTGGAGAGTAAAATGGATT
>NC_061121.1:208052644-208113666 GCF_002878395.1 Capsicum annuum
GAGAAATAACTAGCACCCTAAAGTTGGTCAAACAAGTCATCTATTTTGGGAAGAGAATACTTCTTATTGACCGTAACTTTGTTGAGCTGACGGTAATTAATACATATCCTGAAAGAATCGTCTTTCTTGTGCATGAATAAGACTGGTGCACCCCACGGGGAAATGCTGGGTCTAATGAATCCCTTATCTAAGAGATCTTTCAACTAATCCTTTAGTTCTTTGAGTTCTGCTGGTGCCATTTTGTATGGCAGAATAGAAATAGGATGAGTATCTGGAATAAGGTTAATGCCACAGTCTATTTTCCTTTCAGGAGGAATGCTTGGAAGATCTTTGGGAAAGATATCTGAATATTCATTAACCACTGGGATTGATTCAAATCTAGGAGATTCGAAACTAGAGTCTTTAACATGAACGAGATGATAAACACATCCTTTAGAAATTATTTTCCTTCCCCAAAGGTAGGAAATATGTTGATCCCTGAAAGATGAAGTAATACCCTTCCACTCTAGGATGGGCTCATTCGGAAACTGAAATGAAACTATCCTATTTCTGCATTCGACTATAGCATAGCAGGAATGAAGCCAATCCATGCCGAGAATGGTATCAAAATCAATTATCTCTAACTCAACTAAATCTGCTGATGTGGCTTTCTGAAATATCATAATCGGGAAGTTCCTGTATACCCGCCGAGATATGATGGTTTTACCCACTGGGGTATAGACTGAAAAGGGCTCTACTAAAATCTTAGGACTGATTCCAAAATTGCCTGCTATATAAGGAGTAACAAAAGACAAGGATGTACCTGGATCTAGCAAAGCAAAAACATGAACATAGAAAATCTGTAACATAGTAGTAACCATATTAGGAGAATTTTCCTGATCCTGTTGGATCTGAAGAACATAGATTCTGTTTGGGCGTTGCCCACTAGCAGCACTGGAATTGGCACCCTACTGATTTGGACGACCGGACTGGGCTGTGGAACGATTCTGCTAACCCTGTAGACCTGACTGCGGACACTCTATAATCCTGTGGCCTAGCTTTCCGCAACTGAAATAAACATCGCTACCAGCTCTACAGGTACCCTTATGGTTCTTACCATAAGTCTGACACAGGGGATTAGTTCGGGCACTACTAACACTGCCCTAAGACTTAGAGCCTGGTGCTCGATCTCTATTGCCATCTCTGAATTTAAGTACTGGGGCACTGGCAGAGAAAAGAGCTGGAACTATTGGCTTAGGAAGGAACTGTGAATGATTTTCTCCTTCTAATTTGGGTTGAGCAAAACTGAAACTGCCTGATCTTATTCTCTTGTTTTGCCTCTCCTTAGTCCTAATCTTCTGCTCCTTTATTTGCTGAGCATGGGTCATAAGCCTGGCTAAAGTCATATCATTATTCAGCATTGCAGACCTACACTCATTTACCACGCTATCATTTACTCCTGACATAAACTTGCTCATCTTATCCCTATTGTCCGCAATCACACAAGGGGCATATCTAGCTAGCTGAGTAAATATGAGAGAATACTCTTTAACCGTCATATTTCACTGCCTGAGGTTGATGAACTCTAGAACTTTTGCCTCCCTCAGCTCTTGGGGAAATAATCTATCCAAGAAAGCCGTGACAAATTCCTCCCACTCTATAGGACCTACATTCTCTAACTTCTCAGACTTCCACTGCTTGTCCCAAGTATGAGCCATATCTTTCAACTAGTATGCGGCCAACTTGGCACTTTGACAAGTAGTAACTCCCATGATGTCTATGACCTTCTGAACTTGGTCAATGAATTCCTGAGGGTCTTCATCAGACTTAGACCCAAAGAAAGATGGAGGGTTCATTTGGGTGAAGTCCAGAATCCTAGTTACGGCTGAGTTGGCCACTGGATTGGCCAGAATAATTGGTGGCCATTCATTTTGGGTGGTCACAGAATGAGCAAGTATGGTGAATACAACCCTAAACTCCACATAAGAAACTTGTTCGCCCAAAGGATCTTCGGGCTGAGGAGTGGGCTGGTTTCTTCTCTTTGGAGGCATATTCTGAAATAAGAGAAGAATGGATTAGACTGAAAGTTTAACTTGAGATTATGCTTACTAGCACAACATGAATACTGAAAGAGAAGAAACTGTTCCTAAAACATCTCATAGCCTCTTGCAGATAAATGTGGCATGCAACACACCCATGCACAAGACTCTACTAGATGCGGCTTTCAAACTTCCTAGGACTCTATTGAACCTTAGGATCTGATACCAAGTTTGTAACACCCCAATTTGCTGAACTGTAATGCTAGCTAACCCATGACTGATATCTATACTTATACATTGCATAATATACATGTAGAATGCAGAAAACATGAACAATAGGCCATAAGGTTTAACTGAATAGAATATCTGATAAATAATAACATCCATATAGGGTAACAAATACCCAAAACAACTGAAAGATGAATCTAAAATCTGAACTGGATCTAAAAGCCTTTAAATACTGTCTAAAATAAAGAGTTGAAGGAACATGTCTCCAACTAACTCTGTCTAGCAAAACTGAACTGAAGTAATGAGTGAAATAAAATAATAACGTCCTCAAATGGATGAGGACTCACTACAATTCTGTGACTGGAATGCTACTGCTGATTTAGAACTCGTGTCTCTGAACCTATGGTGTAACATAAAAGAAAGCACCATAGGACAAATGTGTTAGTACGGCTGGGAGTACTGAGTATACGAGTGAGGTAGGCTAAATTCAAAAGGGTTTACATGGATGAACAATGCTAACTGACTGATTGATATGAACGTAAGAGTACAAACATGCATACATAGTAACTAAAATAATGAATACATGATATCTGGATCTGTACGCTAATACATGGTTTACTGTTATCTAACATGACTGATACTGAAATTTTGATAACATGGATGACTATGTATGACAGTCTTGAATCTGATGGAACTACCTGAGTTCCGTACTGTAACTGAATTGACCGTAACTGGCAGTCCTGGTATACTGAAATCTGAAGAACTATCTGAGTTCTTTTACTGAGATTGGGACTAAAACTATGGGAGGTAATTGCTTAACCGACATGCCTCAATAACACATATAGCTAGGTTAGGGTCCAATCTCTACCTTGACTGGAAGGGTATCAATACCGCGCCACTGGTAAGGACAGCTATGAGTGACCCTTAGCTAGCAAGTCTCGAATAAGAATGGTGGGAACCCTAAACTGACAGGTTAAGACATCTCATCAACCCTAATCTGGCAGGTTAAGATGTCTCAACCTAGCTGGCTACGCAATTCTAGAACACAAGGATGACTACTAAGAATCACACCCTAAACTGGCAGGTGAGTTTCCATCCTTGTGTTCACTAGGTGCTAACTTCTACTCCCATCTGAAGAGACTGAACATGATTTAACTGGTTGTACATGGACTGAGTAACTGACTTCCGTTGACTAACAGAATAGTACTACTATCTGAGAATTTATTGAGATCATGAGATTTCTGAGATTTTTTGAGTCACATGACTGAATGAGTTCTATAGATCATGACTTGACTGAGATTATAGTGATAACGTGACATGGATCTTGGCATACGACTATATTTTTCAGGTACTAGTACCTCCAGGACTCGATGGAAGGAAACTGACACATATAACTGACTTGATCATAAAATGGAGTCCATAATTCACCATATCATAAGTAGGGGATTTCACACTAAGCATAGTTCTCAGCATCTTACGTATGGAAGGAAAATTCATACAACATGTGTATACTTTCATATTTTCAATATCATGTTCAATCCATATCACAACAATGACGCATATCAATCACGTGGAATTCATGTGAAATCATAAAGAATAAAGCATGAACTTGTCATTTAAGCACTATTAAACCATGGGACATGAATTCTATCATCCTAGGACTTTTATCAAACACTTTGCATGCATTATTTTAACTTAGGTGTGTTTTCATGAATTTCCCCATTTTAAACCACATAAAGTTCATGGATTTCAACTAACGAACACATATACTTCACGAAAACACCTTTAGATATCATCTTGAAACTTAAACAACAATCATCAACGTATACATGATCATACCACAATAAGACAATCAAAATATAATATTTAAAACATAGTTCTTGAGCTCTATGAATGAAATGGATCCATAGATGAACACTACACATACCTTAGATGGAAGATTCTTGATGATTGATGGAGAAATTTGCTTGAACTAGAATTCCCAATTGAAAACCCTAATGTGTTCTTGAGAGGATTTTGAGAAAGAGTATGTTTTTGTGAAATAAAGGCTTAATTTCATGTTTATGGAATATATATAAGGGTGTAAAGATGACCCAAATACCCCTCTAGATGCGTCATTTAATTTCTCTAAAAACTACCCGATTTGGGCCCCCGACGCGATGCAGAGATATTGTATTGCCCTCCGTTTGTGACCTGGAAACTCACTGCGATGTGGTGGAATCACAGAGAGACACTGTAAATTGACAAACGTCATTTTGGCTTACGGCGCGATGTGCCACTAACTGAAATAATGCTGCTGAAACTTTAAATTGCCATAACTTCTTCACCGGGTGTTTGTTTTAGGCAAATTTGGTATCGACAAAAAGCTTATTCAATTATCTACAATTTGGAGGGTATAAATCTACCAAAATTCCACTATAAACTAAGTTATGCTCATTCAAAGATGACCCATGTGAAATCACGCACGAAAACTTGGTGGATTCAAAAGTTCTTAGCTTGGCTTTGTCTAAGTACTCTTATGAACATGCTTAACACATCGTAAGATCTATTATCACTAGGATACTCATCCTAATTCATGTACTCCATTTTGAATTACAGGATAGGAGGTCTCATGTGTAGGAACAATGGTTTATTTTCTAGCTTAGAAATATATGAGGTATTACAGGTAGGCTGATATACATGGGTTCATATGCATGAACAATAATTGACTGATTAACATGAACATAACTAAATGAGAGTGCATGCATGAATACATAAACTGTAACTGAGATCATGGTAATATTGAATACTGAGTTTTGAATACTGATTAACTAATGTCTGAGTTTACTGATAATTGAAATGTTGTTAGCTAAGTTACTGTTTCTGACAGTCTTAATTCTGTGGAACTGTGCTGAGTTTTATACTATGTTGATAGACTGTGTCTGATAGACCTAATTTTTGTAGAACTAAACTGAGTTCTATAATGAGACTGGAACTGAAACTGAGACTGTGGGAGGTAGTTATCTAACTGAAATGCCTTTTCTCTAAACTAATTTGGGGTCAATCCGTAACCCTAGTTGGAAGGGTGTCAGTACCGTGCCACGAGTAAAGAAAAGTGCTAAGTCACGCTCATCTGGTAGGTGCTCTGAATGAGAATGGTGGTACCCTCAACTGACAGATTAAAACACCTCATCAACCCTCAACTGGTAGGTTAAAGTCTCAACCTACGCTGGCTACGTAGTTCTTGAACACAAGGACTGCTTCTAAGGATCACACCCTCTACTGGCAGGCGAACCCCTATCCTTGGGTCAGCTTGATGCTAAATCCTATCCTAACTGAATGACTCTGGACTGATTTCTAAGCTGTTCTAGGCTGGACTGAACTGTTACTAATCATGTTAACTGACTGAACTAAACTGAGCTCACTAGGTTGTGAACTGATTACTGACTGAGTTCTGAACTGATCACTGACTTATTTCTAACTTATTTCTAAACTACCGATCATGATACTACCAAATCTATTCCATAACTGCTATAGCTCTAAGTAAATATCTAGATTGTTGGGTATAGATACCCCCAGGACTTGATAGCATAAATTATAAGACATAGCAAAATCTTGAAAACATATTAACTAATTACTTGAATCACCATTCATTCATTGAGGCATTTTGACAAACACTTTTATGACATGAACTTACATACACACTATCATGATATGATTTTAATACTAAACCCACATGAACAATTCAAACATTTGGAGAGCATAATTTATGCACATAATCGTAATACATCATACAAGTATCATAAATATAATCTCAACTCACAAATTCAAAGGGGTTTTAATATGAAACCATACAACAACCCACACATGTCATTTATTTCTCATGAACTTGTAATTAATCATGGATTCCAATCTCAATAACATCATAGTCATGAACACAATCAAATTCAATCACGAAATTTATCAAATCTATTAACTTGTAATTTAAAAGGTTTCTTGAACTCTAAGGGTGGAAGGGAACCCTTGGATGAACACTTATCATACCTTAATCATTGATTTCTTGAGAGTGGTAATGACTTTCTTGAAAATTAGATCTTGAATGTGATGAACTAGGGTTTGTTCTTGGGAAATTTTAGAGGAATGGGTATATTTTGCCTTTTGGATGACTTAATTACATGTTTTGGGGATGATATAAGGTGGGGAAAAGACCCATTTACCCCTTCTGGATGCGGGTTTTTAAAGACTGAAAATTTCCCCAGCGACGCACACCCTGACGTATCTTGTCGATGGGGTCAATGCTATAGCTGATGCACCGCATTGAGTTCACGTCGGCTTACTGGAATTTAACACTGGGAGCTAGATAAAACATTTATCAACGTGATGGGTGATGCGGCACATCGAGATCACATTGATTCACTGGTTTGGGCTTCCAAATGAGCTTCAAACGAAGTTTAAAAATCCAATACTTATCTGAGAACACCTACTGATATTCCTGATCATGAATCAACCTAAAGATTGATACTTTAAGGTCATAAAGGTTTTGAAATAGGGTCGCCAACTTATGAAGGATAAAATAAAACTAAATTCTTAATACTTAGCTAAAATATTCTAAGTCTCGGACCCATTATTAAGCTTTAAGGGGCTGAGTTAAGTTTAGAATTTTATGGGATGTTACATTAACAAACTCATTAAAGTAGGCTTTATTCGTGATGCCGAATATCTCACATGGATTTTTGATCAATGCCCAAACTACACCTCTAATATGATGATAAAACAGTCATAGTGAGTATAGTAACCCAACTAGGTTAGGGTCGTACCCACAGGGACTACAGATATCATATCTCTCTTTTGCTGGAATCAACAGGCAAGTACAAAAAGTAAATGAAGGGTTTTAATAGTATCAAGTAATTGTAAGCAATAGAATGCATACTTTGACTAAAATCAATAAAAGAAGAACACTAGGGGTGTGTTCTCCCTGGTATCTCGAATCCATAAGTTTGTCATGCTCAGCTGAACCAACCTAGTACCTTGCATGCAGAATCTGATAAGTTATGTTCCATTAACTATCTTTTGGACTCATTGATAGATTTCATCCTTTACTTTTTTAAGTCTCAGGGTGTCTTCTTACTAACACTTATCCTAGATCCCAATTAATCATCACCTTGTAGGTTTCAAGTTATTATATAAAAGCTATCTGTCTTAATAAAGTAGTATGAGTAAGCTTATCTCAATAATTAACTCCCAATTTACTATTGTTATTATCTTTTCCTAGTCTCTACTCCCCTTTTGGAGTGAATAGGAATATCTAGGTAAGATCCTAGCTTCTGTAACCACTACGTCAACTATTAAACTAAAGATGATACAATACATGCATGGGTACTAGTGCAGAATAACTTCACACTTTACCTACTTCATCAAATTTGGAGTGAATAGGAATATCTAGGTAAGATCCTAACTTCTGTAACCACTACATCAACTATTAAACTAAAGATGATACAATACATGCACGGGTACTAGTGCAGAATAACTTCACACTTTACCTACTTTATCAATCTGCTAGGGTTTCCACAACCCTAGCCAAGGGTTTTAGCCATTCATACTTGTGAAACAACCTATGTATTTTCATAATTGAAATCATTAAAGTAGTATCACAATAATCAACGATCAAAACGCAAAGTTGAAAGCTGAATTATCAACCAAAATCTCCAATACAAGAGTTCTAAAGATCACAATATGTTAAAGCTTGTAAAATAATATCAAAGTGCATAAACTTAACTAAAAAGAACATAAAGGGTATTTATAGTACATAAAGAAACCCTAAAAATCAAAGCCCGAACGAAATAGAAAAAATGGAGTCAATGGACACTTACGGCCTATAAGTACGACTTATGGTTCGTAAGTGGACCCAGGTAAGTGGTAGAAACTTTTCCTGCATCTTTTCACTCTCTGGATCTGGAATTTTGGCACTTAACTTAGCCATTTATGGTATGCAAGTAGTACTTACGATCTACAAGTGGACCCAAGTAAGTGCCGGAGTCTTTAAATTCCCACAAGCAAGCCTCTGGACTTCAAGTTTTGGTACATTCTTTGGTTCACATATGCTCGGTAAGTGCCATATAATTCCAAGAATGCTCAAGTAAGTAGCCAAAACCCTCATTTTTATTTTTTTCTTGAACTTAGCATCCAAAACCTAATTTCGTGCAAAATACACCTAAAGCACATTATATCTAACAAAATAATCTAAGAATCGTGCATATTTTTTTTATAGTTTTAAGCATCAAAAGTGTTATAAATTCATAGCACATCAACATCCTCAACTTAAAACATTGTATGTCCTCAGGCAACAAAAAAAACAAAAATAAAACATGACGCTTAACTGGGAGAATCTAAAACATCCAAGACAGTTGGTCAATATTTCATGTTCAAACTCATTGTCCTGTCTTATATCACAAGTGAAAACCAACTGCGTGTATACATGAGGCACAATAGTTTTAGACAAAGGAATTGAGTAATGACAATTACATTAGAAATAGACAACCATGCATATATACAAGTTACACTTAACCAAACAAGTTTGCAACTTGCAATACAATACATATGCCCCCACATCAAAGAAGTCCCACTTCACTCGTATAGAATAATACATGGCAATATAGGGATGTTCAAGGCACACTCACACTCAAAAAAGAAGTTCTAATCAATGCAAGTCAAATAACATACGCTTGCCCTTATTTTCTACACCTAGCCTTTCAGGTAGTCAAGTCAAGATCACTATAAGGCTTTTCTCGTCTTGTAATGTAGGCTTTTGGGGGGATGGCATGGTACATATAGATATCAAGTGACTAAGACTCCTTCGTAGCACACTAACTTTAGGGTCTCACTTGTTAACCATTTTTCACTTAATTTTCGCCCTTCTTTATCCCTTTTTATTTTAAAGCACAGGTGTGGTTTTCTTAAAGTTTCTTTTTCAATTTTTTCACATTTTTCCTTTTATTTCTTTTTTATTTTCATTTCCTTTTTCTTTTTCTTCCACACCCAACCCTGCTTTCGTTTTATTTTATTTTTCTCTTCTTCATACCCACTATACATTATGCACCCCTATGATAGCCACTCTTAACTTAGGTGATTTTTCTAAGTTGAGGTACACAATGTCCAAGTAGGACCAGGGACAAAAAAAATTGTTATAACATAGCTGGAAAGGTGAAAACAAAGAAATAGTCTATAAGGCTCAAAACAGGGATCAAGGGATACTATTTCACAATGGAAAGGTCATTTAGGATAAAAATGGACTAAAATAAAAAATGACCTGTGATCCTTTCCTAATCGACTATCCTACAACCTAGGTAAGACCAACCGGACAAGTCAAGATTTAATAAACAAAGGAAACTAGGTAGTATCTCACACACACATGGCACAAAAATATATCACCAAGTTACAACCTATGTGGTTCATGCACAAGTTAGCTATGATTATCATGCCCCTAATTTTAATGTCATAACAAGATCCACAAAGGTCACACATATATATATCACACACAGTTCAAAACAACTTCGGGAGGGGTTTCATTTTTTTAAAAATCAAAATCAAAAAAACTGCTCTAGATACTTAAAAATCACCTAGCAGCATTAAAAAATACATCACCACACGAAATAAAAGACATCACAAAATAAACTTGAATCTAGATATGTCATTTCTACAACCATACTACGACCGATAGAAAAAGACGCCCGATAAAAAAAACATGGAGGCTATGGTTTAACCTCACCCCCAACCAAGACACTACGCATTATCACCAATGCACAAAAATAAAGTAAAACCAAGGGAAGTGAGAACATACCTTGAACACACTAAGCATTCATGTCATCGACATCCCTAGGTGGGGATGTATCTGCTGGCAGAGACGGTGATGGAGGCGGTGTACTACTAGAGGAGGCATACACTTCTATTTCATAAAGTCTCTGCTTCTCAATAAATGCAGTCTTCTGAGAATCATAGGTGGCCCTTTTCAGGGCTTGCTCATAAGACATATCTGGATCTTGCAAGTCCTTCTCCTGACCTTTTTTGGTCCCAACAATGGGTACCGCCTCATCATTCTCTACAAAAAAATTTAAAATATCTAGGTTCAAGTGAAGGTGTTGACTGTACAACTAGGGGTATGATTAGAAGAATGCCTGGTATGTGGCTTTCAGTCAGTAAGTGCACCTTGGCTCTATGTGTGTTTATCTCCTCTCTAATATCTCCTAGATCTGGCACCTCAATCACTGTAAACCTTTCTGCCACCTGACTCTTAAAAGTATTCATACGTACATGTAGATCAGTATATAACTGTGACATCATAGTTGTGTATGTAGACTCCCATCTAGCCTCTACCATCTCTAATCTGTTTTGGACCCATGGCTAGATCTGCTCATACAAAGTTTCAACCTCTATCTCTACCTTCTCTAGTCTTCTGTTGGTAGCGCTCTGGCTGTACAATAAGCTTTGCAAAAATACATAAGAAACTAATACCATACCTGATGTAGCAGCTGATGTAGCAGCTGAAGTGAATGGGTCAGTGGGCCCTGAAGATACTCCAGCTGACTCTGAGGTGGAAACTGGGATTGATGTTAATGTCGCCGGTGTTCGCTCATATTGTGTTTTCCCTCAGGATCCTCTCCCTTCCCCCCAATCTCAAAATCTATACTAGCTCCAAAGTCCCCTCTCTGTACATCACTAGGCTCTGAGGAAACTGAAGGGCCCTTCGTCTAGGCCTGAGGTACTACGACAGGCTCACTAGTTCTCCTGGGAAGGGTCAGGCATTCTGGTTCCTTCATTATATTTGTTTATATAGTAGTTTTCACCTGTATTCTCTTATCAACTCCCGGCATGTCTGGTACACCAACATCATTACATAATCTTTGAGTCAAATAAAGAAATAGAATAGTCGTTATCTCTACAAAATTCTCTCATAAATCTCATGCCGCATGATGGCTGAAAAATTAATGTCATACCTAGCCATCATTCTAGATACCAGAGTGGGTCCCTCCCAAGTCAATATTTTATCTGATGCAGTCAGGCACAACTGATATCTGACAAGCAACCACTAAAACTTGGCAACAAAGGTCAATGTTTCCTTCTTTATTGTACCTAATACTTCAATCCATGGGATTTCATCACCCAAGGGTGAAATATAACCATCGATCCACCTCGCTAATCTAAACTCCCTCATGTTTATGCTCAGTATCTCTTATAATATATCTATCACATGCGACACTCAGTCAATAGTCACACATTATTATGGATGTTGAGGCAATATTGTCTGGGCTAAAGAGAACTCGATGGATTATCATTGTTGATATATAAACCATGACCCCTCTTACCAGTGTTTGCTCAAGCTGTGGCTGCTCACTGTGCCTTGAAGTAGCCCTCCTAGGTATAGTCAAGGCTACTTTGGCATAATATGATGCATAAAACTCTCGTACCATGGTCGGACTGTAAGAACTGAGTCATGTAGTCATCCACTCTAACTAATAACAATCAAAGGTTGCCGCATTTATGGTTCTCCACTCAAACTAGATAGCTCAATCTTGCTTTCATCATAAATAAACCTCTTAGGTTGGCCAATATTCTTGATATAGTTGTCACTATCAAATGCCATCTGAAGTCTCTCCACACACCATCTCGGGTTTTCCTTCTCAAGTGGTACCTCTGAGATATGTGTAGTTGTGGAGTTCTAACCCTGATGTATTAGTGCCTATGTATCTGATGTTTGCACCTAATGGGAAGACTGCCCTATACCTTCTTTATACTGGGTACACCTGATGGCTACACATGAGTTACAGTACCCTTCTCAGACTAGGGTACTATTGATAACTCCTCCTGGTCTACAGCCTCAGATTCATACTCGAACCCCTCCTCAGACTAGGGGTCCTGGGTATCAACCTACAGAGATGGATCCGACTCTGCCTCCTCATCAGTATCATTATTTATCAAAAGAGAGTATGGGGGTGATTTCAGGCTGACTTCATCCTCAATCAGGCTAGAGATGCCTGGGCTACTTGGACAATCTGAATGGCCTCAGTCAGTGTCTTAGGCTGAGTAAAGGTTGTCCTTTTTCCCCACTGTGAGTCATCTAGCAGCTGCATGCCCATGGTGCCCAAGTATTTCCCCTTTAGTCACTCGGCATATCACTCTACCTGCAACTACTTAAAGATATTAAATAGAGTACTCCTTTACCAAACCACTAGGCTTAGGGGATTCATCCCTTCTCCTTAATAAATCAAAATTTTTGTTTATAGCTTTAGGAGCCATATGTATCTGAAAACCAAGCGTTAGTTTCAAACAGAGAATAAGGGACTGCAAAATTTAAAGAAAAACTCTAAATTTGTCAACTTTGAATTTTTTTTCTTCAATTTTAACCTCCCTACACTTGAATTTAGTCCCAACGAGTCCAATGTGCATACATACATCAAATAGTATGTCTATCACTATGAACTATCATGCCAAACTCTTAGTATCCTTCTACTTCGTCGAGTACCACTTTCGGTTAGGGCATAATTTTAGGGTTTAATCCAATATTCTAGTATAGTTCAAGGCTTCTAACTAACACTTTGTTGGTAACAACATATATTATATGTAAATAACCATGCCAACTACTTTCTTTCAATGTTAACATATAGTACTACAAGTAGGAGCCAAGAACATTTCCTTTTTTATGCAAAACCAGAAGTGTGCGACGGAGAAGTAAATTAAACTAAAGTTGGAACATGCCTATGACATGTTTAGAAAAGTTGGTACCCTAAACAAGTGTCAATTTAACCTTTTTCTAAGTATGGGACAAGTTTATACTTTGAGAGAAAAATTAAAGATTTAAGGAAAAGAATGAAATTTTAAGGATTTGATAGGTTAAAATGAGTTAAACATGGCTTAAATAGAAAGGGGTAGTTTGGGTATTATTTAAGCATGGGTGGGCCCAAAATTTTGAATAAAATTTGGGCCCACGGACTAGCCACTTATGTCTGCCACTTGCGGGCTATATGTGGTACATATAACCCGTAAATGGTGACCATAAGTAGGCCCTAATTTTAGCCTACTTTCCTGCTTTCTAGACTTTGTATTTTGACACTCACCCTGCTAATTATGGGTCCATAACTAGTATTTACATCTTTATAAGTTGGATTATGTGTCAAAGTCTAGAATTTCCCATTAACATCCTCAAAATTTCATATTTTTAATTATGCACAACTTTACCTGGCCTAAGTGGGACTTGTGACCTTATGTATTGGTCACACAGTCCCCTTACATGTAAGATCATGAATGTAGCAACTTTACCTCATTCTAGGTTAGTTCAAAAGCTATAAATATACAAAAACAAAACAAACAAAGTGAATACTAAAATAGTGGGTTGCCTTCCACCCAACGCTTGACTTAACATCGCAGAACGACATGGCCATGTTGGTTAATCAAAATTTACCAAAAAGCCCATGGGTTGCCTCCCATGCAGCGCTTGATTAAACATCACAGCACGACGTGGGTGTCTTAACTACAGAATTCATCAAGATACCCAAAAGTATACCCTCCTAGGTTATCAACATAATCAATGACTGACACCACTCTTACATTGGTTGGTTGCTTCATTGTTCTTTCAAAATTAAATGTGGATTTTTCCTTATTGACTTTAAATTTGAGTTTCCCCTTTTCCATATCAACCATTTCTTTGCCAGTAGCCATAAACGGTCTTTCCAAGATTATGGGCATCTCAAAATCAACCTAAAAATCAAGAATCACAAAGTCAGCTGGAAAGATGAGGTGATCTACTCTTACCATCACATCATAGGAAATGCCAACGAGCTTTTTGATAGTACAATCATCCATCAATAGCCTTATAGTAGTCGGCTCGGGAGGAGTCAAACCCTATTGTCTAGATATAACCAGCGGCATCAGATTTATGTTGGCCCCTAAGTCACAAAGATCCCTAGCAAATTGGGAGGTCCCAATTATATATAGAATTGTGAACGCACCTAGATCACCCTTTTTCTGAGCCAAAGATCTAGAAGTAACCGCACTATAATGGTGAAGTCCACCCATGTCCTCAAAACTTGCAGTCCGTTTCTTGGTCACTAACTCTCTTTCATAAACTTGTCATACCCAGGAATCTCCTTCATCTCTTCAAGTAAAGGGATGTTCAAGATCAAGTCCTTAAGTATTTCAATGAACTTCTTGAACTTCCCTTCCTCTTGCTTCTATTTTAGTCTTTGAGAAAAAGGTGGGGTAGGTCATGGGATCGACTTGATTACTAAATTGGTTACATCACCCATACCTTTATCCTCATCAACTTTACCATAACCACCTACTACCTTTTCTAGCTCTATAATAGGTACCTTATCAACAACAGCCTCATCATTTCTTGGCACTTTTGCAGAAAGTAAAGGAGGATCCACAGTAGTTATACCACTCCATGTGGTAATAGAAAGAACATGAACATCAATTTTTGAGTTTAAAGTATGTTACTCAGAAAGTTACCCGATTGCCTCTGATTTAGTGTTGTCAATATCTGCCCGAAATGGTGCTCCAATTACTTGATAGTAGTCGCATGAGATTCGACCTTCTGGGTCATCCCTAAAATATTTTTCTTAATCTCCTTAAGGTTGTTCTCCTGATTTTCTTGATCCTTGACCAGCTTGGTCAATATTATTTCCATTCTAAATTTTGTATCTAGTAACGCCCAAGCTACACCTTTACTCTGAAGATTATGCGGTTGCTGTAAAATATAATAACCAAATAAAGGTTGGGGTTGAATCCCAAGGTAATACGTGGAACTGTGGCTCTCAGCTATTGTAATCAACGGGCAGAACTAGAAAAGTAAATGGGGGTTTTGAGTGTAATCAGTCGTAGGTAAACATTAGGATTTTCTTACCCTCGCTTCTAAACTCCGTAGGCTTATATTGCTCTATTGAACCAACCCGATACCTTGAATGCATAATTTGATAAGTTATGTACCATCTACAGTCTTTTGGAAGAGCAGATGGATTTCACCCTTTACCTTTAGAGTGTCAGGATGTCGCCTAACCAATCCTTATCTTGATCTCAGTTAACCATTACCTTTTGAGTATCAAGTTATTAGATGATAGCCAGCCATCTTACTTAGATAATACCTAGTAGTGTGGATCAAAAATTAAACTTCAAATTACTATTGTAATTATCTTTTCCTAGTTCCTACTCCTCTTTTGGAGTAAGTAGCAATAATCTAGGTGGGATCCTAACATTTGCAACCACTAAGATAACTATTAAAGTAAAGATAATACACTGCATACAAGGATATTGGTTCAAGAAAATAAGAGAACTTCCCCTACTTCATCAATCCGTCGGGTTTCTACAACCTTAGCTAAGGGTTTTAGCCGCTCATGCTTGTAAGGTAATCAGCAACATTGATGATTGAAAGTATAAGATGAAATCACAATAATCACAAGTAAAAACCTAAAATTTTAACAGAATTAATCAATCGAAATCAATACAAGAGAATTCCATGAGAAAACTCTAATCTCAGAATCAAAATATATTTGTAAGCAAGAATATGTAACTTCTACTAAAACAAACAAAAGGGGCATTTATAGTACATAAGAAAACCCTAAAATCAAAGCCCAGACGAAAAAGGACAAAAAGGGTATGTGGCCACATGTGGTGTCCACATGAGGCCTGGCCTTGGGCGCATGTGCCACATGCAGCCTGAGGTTGGGCGCTTGTAGACACTTACATGTGTAGGAAAAATTTCCTGCAGCTTCTGTTCTCGGGATTTTGGACTTTTGGTACTTACCTTACCCATATATAGTCCACATGTGCTACATGCGGTCCACATGTTGACATAGGTAAGTGCCGAAAGTTATTTTTCAGCTCCTTTACTCTCGGGAGCTCCACTTACGATACTTACCTTAGTCTTATATAGACCACATATGTTACATGTGGTCCACATGTAGACATAGGTAAGTGCCGAGCCTTCCAATAATTACAACCAAGCTTCAAATCCTTAACTTCCATCATATGCTTTGGTCACGAACATCTGGAAAGTATCACGAACACCCAAAATTAATCAAATAAGTAGCCAAAAACACCATTTTTCATCTTTTTTGCGAACTTAGTATCCAAAACCTTGTTTCCTACAAAACATATCCAAAATGCATCATATATAACAAAACAACCTAAGAAACTTGCACAATTTCATAGTTTTAAGCATCGAAAGTGCTATATTTCTATAGTACATCAACACCCTCAACTTAGAAAGTTTACATGTCCTCAGACAACACAACACAACACAACAAAACACAACAAAACAAAACCTGACGCTTAATTAGGATGTTCTAAACTATTCAAAGCAGTAAATCAACACTTTAAGCTCATATCACAACACCCCTGATAACACTCAACTTACACGTCATTTTAAGTGCAAGACGGTTGGTCATCGTTAATATATTTACCCAACTTTGGAGTTAGGGTTGAATCCACGAGGAAACATGTAAGTGGCGATCAAATTACTTTAAAATGATAGATACAAGTTAAATTCAAACAAATGGTACTAAAAGATAAAATGGGGGAGATAAGTTCCTACACTAATATTCATTTTTAGTTTTTTCTAGTATAAATTCAGGGTTATGAATAATTAGAGTTTTAACAATTATGCACGGATCTTGGGTTTATGCACTACTAAGGGAGTGACATATGGATGTTAATCAAAGACATCAATTTAGTAATTCAACTATGGGTAGGCTTTGTTATAGATTTTGTGCTAGACTTTCAACAAAACACCAAACTTTCACCTATTAATTCTTTCAAACACCTAATAGGTGTATTCAATAATTTGTAACCACAACCTCAATCTAGGCATCCTTATTTCTAGGATGATATCCATGGCATAGTTAACTTCACATTCACCCTTATGTATAAGATAGTGAAAATTTAGCTAACTACATACTTAATTGTCTATCATTGCTTTGGTCTCCACATCCCTCTTTTGAGGATGATATGGATTCTTAAAGTTCACCCACAACCCTTCTTTCGAAAATGGCCTTGAACTTTCTAGAGCTTAGAGCTTTCACTCATCAAACCTATATGGGTACTTAGGGCTTTCACCCATCAAATCCCAACCAAAATAGAATAGCAATGGCAAAATCCATAAACATGAATTACCAAATAGTTGCTAACAAAAACAACCCATACACACTTTAACCCCTAGTCACACATAACCCCAAGAGAAAGATTTAGCTACACCTAAGATAAATATGCATAAATATACCCATAATCTCCATTGAAATGAATTATTGAAGAATTAAGCGAATGTTACTTCGAACACGACTCTCCCACAATATCAACAATGAAAGTGAACAAATCTTCAACTTAGAAAGTCTCCAATGTATTCTTCCCCCAAAATTCATACAAAATTTTCTTCTTCAGGAATGGAGTCTATGGACTACACAAAACTAAACCTAAAAATTGGGGAAGATAGAAATTGTTTTTCCCATGATAGGGTTTGAGTCTTTTTTGTCAAATCGGGATCAATATGTACAATTACAGTTTTGCCCTTAGGCTGAACAGTTTTGTCAAATAAGGATCAGATCGTGCAGGTTTGGCTGTGACCGCGGCTATGCGACTATGAATAACATCAACAATCATGATTGGAAGTTTTTTCTTGACCACTGCGGTCGTGGTTATTGGACCGTAAATACAGTACCTGAGGCCTTGCTGCTCTAAGTCTTCATTTGCATTTTTTTGCTCCCTTTTTTATCATTTTGAGCTCTAATCCACATCACTTTATCTTCTCCACTCTATACTTGTAAAGAGTGGATATTAGTGCATTAACTCAGGAATATGTCTCATTTATTCATTCATATCAAGGTAATGTTCTCAAATAATGAGTGTGAATGAGTGGTAAAATCACCACTCATCAACCTCCTCCTACCTTAATTTTTCAAAATCAACTATGTATAAACATGATTACAACAATGTGACACAATGGGATCAAGTTATGGTATTACATTATCAATATACAACCATGCATATATACAAGTTACACTACCCAAATATGTAAACAGCTAACAATATGACTCTTGTACCCTCACAGCAAAGATGTCCCACTCGCTAATATGGAATATACATGTCAATGTAGGGACAATCAACGGACACTCACACTCAAAATAGAAGTTTCAATCAATGTACATCAAATACCATAGGCTTGCTCTTATTTTCTTTACCTTAGCATTCAGACAGTCAAGTTAGGATCACTATAGGACTTTTCTCGGCTTGTAATGTAGGCTTGGAGAGACTGGTATGATACATATGGACATATTAAGTGACTAAGACTCCTTGGCACTATACTAAACTTGGGGTCTTAGTTATTAGCCAACTATTTTTTTTATTCCACCCTTATTTCTTCCTATTTATTCTTTATTGCACATTTAGGTTGGGCGTGATCTTTTATTCTTTCTTTTTCACTTATTCACAAGTTTTCTTTTCTTTACAAGTTTTCTTTTCTTTCTTTTTATTTTTATTTTGCTACCATACCCAATCCTACTCACTTTTTCTCTTATTTTACTATACCTACTTTGCATCACATACCCTTATGATGGCCACCCTCAACTTAGGCAATTTGCCTGAGTTGAGGTGCACAATGTACAAAGAGAAATAGGTCAAAATAGGTTATTGCAACACAAAGGAAAGGTGATAGATGAAAAAAGAAAATAGACTGTTGATCTTTGGTGTATTTATATGCCTAAGCACCATAATTTATCTGTATTTTAGCTACGTTTAGAGAACAAAGTGCCTAGTTTCTTATGTTTTTACTCTACTTCTATGTAATTGAGCTAACCGATATGATTAGCATGATTTTAGTTATTAATAAGGTAGATGAAGACATTATGGGACTATGGAATGCGGATGTCATATGAAACAAGAGAGAGTAGCAACCTGGACCAAATGTGGCGCCTAGAAACTACAATCTGGACCAAATGTGGCACCTAGAAACTATGTCCAAGACTAGTTTGTCATTTATAATTAGTTTAGGGACCTAGAAGGCAATTATAAGAGAAGAGATTATTAAAAGGCTTAATGCTGAATTTTTAAGGAGGATTCAATTATTCTGTATTATTCAGAGAGAGGAGAATAGCGGTTGAGGGTGGCGAGAGAGAAAAACGTTTCTTCTCTCTTACTTTCACCATTCGCACACCAAGATCATCTTCTAGTTTTTGGTATGATGAATATATTTATGATGATTTTTATTTTATTCATGAGTAGTTAAGTTTATTAGTTAGGGTTATGGAAGCCTTGTAGCATACAATCTATTACTTTGGGTTTTGAATTCATTATGCATTGACTTATTTATATCATACTCGCTTCGTTTATCTTGAATTCTCATGGTTGCAAACATAGAGGATATGCCTTAAAGCGCAACTTGTTTGAAAGAAAGGTTGTTATTCGAAAAAGAGAGTAGTGAAAAGAAAATAGGATCACCATCCCCTATTTCATAAGTTAATGCCTTAGCAGGATTAACTACTTGGAGATTTCGTATTGTTTTTGGTAAACGCTTTTGATTCGAGAGAACTAAAGTGAATTAGTCCTTGATGGTTCAGAAACACTAGGATTATGTTATTAAATACAATACGTTTCTTTGTAAACACGATGCATGTATGAATTCGTAACGCCCATAGTTAGAAAGTATTGAAAACTATAAGGTGGACATAACCCTAGCTTGCTATTTCTCTAAATTTGAATACTACTACACATATTTCATCTTGTTAAACTGAAACCATTAATTTGTGAACTGAATCAAATCCCCCCTATTTATTTTACGAAATCAAATGACTAAAAGTCAACTAATCTGCATACAACTTAATTAGCACCATATTCCCTGTGGGATTCGACCCCAGCCTATTTGGGTTATATATTTGACAACGACCGCTTACTCTCTAGTAAGAGGGGTGTAATTTGGGTGTATCAACTGTTAGGCTCAAAATACGGACCAAGAGATACTATTTCACATTGGGAAGGTTATTTAGTCTAAAAGTGGACTAAGATAAAAAAAAATGACCTATGATCCTTTCCTAACCAACTATCCTATACCTAGGCAAGACTAACCGGGCAAGTTCTAAATTCAACACACAAAGAGAACTAAGTAGCATCTCACACACACATAGCATAGAGTCAATATTGCAAACTACTAGTTATTTGGTTCATGCAACTGTTAGTAATTGATTATCATGTCCCTAATCCTAGTGCCATAACAAGATCCACAATGTTCATACATATATACATTCACACAGTTCTAAAACAAAATTTTGGAGGGGTATCATTTTTCTCAAAAATTAATAAAAAAAATGACAACTATCCTAAATACTTAAAAATCTCCTAATTACACAAGAACGCAACATAAGACAAAATAAAATACAATACGACATAAATTTTAACCTAGGCATGCCGATTTTACAACCATACCATGGCCGACAGGGAAAAAGCACGACAACAAAAACCCAAGATAACTATGGTATACCCCACCCCTAACTAAAAACTATGCACTATTCCTTAAGTATGAAAATAATACAAAAACAAAGGGAATGAGTACATACCTGGGATGTACTATGTGTCTATATCATGAGGATCCCTAGATAGGGGCATATCAACTGGTATAGGCGATGGTGAAGGCAGTGCACTACTAGAAGATGCACCAGATGCTATCTCTGCATGCATCTTCCTCTCAATAACTGGAGAATCCATTGAATTATGTTTAGCCTTTTTAAAGGCCTAGTCATATGGAATATTTGGATTCTGCGGTTTTCCTATGTATCCTCTCTTAGCCCCAACTACTGGACCTCCTCGTCATCCTCCACAAAGAAATTAAAATATCTGGGTACCCATGAGATGAGATCTAGACCACTAGGGTATGACTGAAGGATGACTACCACATGGCCCTCTATGAGAGAGCATACCTCTGCTTGTAATATATCTATCTCCTCCCTTATCTGGGCTAGATTCGACATCTCTATCTTTATAAATATGGCTGTGATATGTCTCTTAAAAGTATCAAGACATGCCTATAAGTTAGTAGGTAGCTCAGATAGGGTAGCTCTCTATGTAGCCTCTCATCTAGCATTTGCCATCTTGAATCTAGTTTGAACCCCTAAAAATACATCTACCCATATAGAGTAGTCATTTTGATTTCAACAACCTACAACCAATCACCAGTAGCCCTTTGACTGTCCATTAAGCTCTACAAGAACTCTCGAGATATCATAATCATACCTGTAGCAGAAGATGGAATAGATAGAAGAGTAGGCTATGAAGATAAACTAATCGGCTCTGAGGTCAAAGTCAGGGCTGCTGAATAAGTGGCTAGTGTCCCCTCACCTTGAATACTCAAATCTGGGACCTCTCTCCGCTCCCCTATCTCAAGATCAACACTAAATACCACATCGCCTCTATGTACCTCACCCTACTCTGTGGAACTGATGGACCCTCAGTTTGGGTTTAAGGTACTACAGTAGGCTCACTTGATCTCTTGTGAAGGGCCAGACATGCTGGATCATTCATACTCTTAATTTGTAGTATGACTATCACATGTATCCTCTTATCTACTACCAGTATCTCAGGTACATTAGCCTCATCACATAACCTCTAAATCAGGTAGGGGAAAGGCAGATTCATCTCTTCTCTGAAAGTTCTATCATGAATCTCAGGTCGAGGATAGCTACAAATTTAATAGCATATCTAACTATCAAACTAGAAATCAGAGTTGCTCCCTCCCAAGTCAACATATTATCTGAAGTAGTAGGGAATTTTAGATATCAAATGATCAACCACCAAAACTTGGCATCAAAATTTAGCGAAACCTTCTTTATCACACCATATCCCTTGATCCACGGGGTCTCATCACATAAAAGTAAAATATAGGTAGTTATCCACCTAGCCATCTCAAATCTCTATCATATATGCTCAACCTCTCATATAATATATCTATTACATATGACTTTTAGCTTCTAGTCCCGCTCTGCTATGGATACAGGGGTGATATAGTCTAGACTAAAAATAACCTTGTGGATAGTCTCTGCTGAAATATTAACTGTGAACCCTCTCACAAGGGGCTAATCAAGATGTGGCTGCTCCATGTGTTTCATCAGGACTGGACGTCTGCATATCAAAAGAACTACTATGGCATGATATGATGCATAAAAATCTTGCACCATAGCCGGACTGTACAAACCAAGTGGTCTAATCATCCACTCCAACTGATAACGATTAAAGAAAGCCTGCAGGCCAAAATAGATCAATCCTGTGTTCCTAAAAAATAAGCCTCTTGGGCCTACCGGCCTCCAAAATGCGACTGTCTATATCAAATATCTTTTGCATCCCCTTCACATGCCACCTTAAATTTTCCTACTCAAGAGGTGCCTCTGAGATATGTGTGGGTATAAAACTCTGCCCCTGGTGTACTGGTGTGACCTCATTTAGAATAGCCATCTTATCAAAAGCCTACTTTGTATCTTCCTCAGACTGAGGTATATCTGAATATTGTACATGAACATCGGTACCCTCCTCAGACTAAGGTACCACTGATGATTCTTCCTACTTTACAGCCTCAGATTAATCCTGGGACCCCTCCTCAGACTGGGGGTCCTGAGCTACTCTTTCTGTATCTGGCTTAAAATCGACCTCATCCTCTTCCTCATCATCTGGTGGGGGAGAATATGGAGGTGATCTCCGTGATGAATTCATTTGCGGTTAGGCTACACTTATATGCGCAACCTAGACAATATGAACATCCTCAGCCCGAGACCTATGTTGAGTAAAAGATGGCCTTCTTCCCCACTGTGATTGCTCAGGTAAATACTTTCCTATAGTTCCCAATAAAATAGTCTTGGCTACCTGGCGCATCTGTCCTATAGTAACTCTACGTGTCACTCTCTGTAGTATCTCTATATCCTGCTATCGGGTACTCCTCCAATGAACCATTGGGCTCACGGGACTCATCTCATCTCCTTGAGGTATCCACCTTTTTTTTCTTAGCATCTTTTGGTGCTATGTGTACCTAAAAAACTAGTCATTAGCTTCCAACAAAAATAAGGTATTGCAAAAGTTGAAGAAAAACTCAAAGTTCAAAAATTTCAAATTTTTGCTCAATTTTCACACCCCTATAACTTATTTGAAGTACCAACAAGTCCAATTTGTACACATATATCAAGAATTATGATTTTCAATGCAAACTACATATCCAACCTTTGGGATTTCTCTACTTTTTCAAGTTCAACTCCGTCTAGGGACTACCTTTAAAATTTAATTCAAAACAAGGCCCCATATTAGGATTATAGGATACTTCAAGGCTCCTACGTACAAGCATGATAGATTCCATATGTTTTTCATGGGAATACATATATCAACTTGTTTATTAAATAAATAAATCAATGCATAACGGTTAGGAGCCGAGAAAGTTACCTCTTTGATGATAATCCGAAAGTGAACAATGAAGAAATCAATCAAAACACAAGCTGGAACTTGTTTATAGTGTGTTGGGACAACTTGGTACCTCAAATAAGTTTCAATTTAGACTTTCTTTAAGTATGGTATTAGTTTATGATTTGAGAGGAAAGTTTGAATTTAAAGAGAAAAGTGAGGATTTGAATTAGTTAGGATGAGGCTAAAAGTATTTAAATATGGGGGGGAGGGGCGATTTAGGTATTAAATATGCATTGGTGGGCCTAAAATTTTAATTAAAATTGGGGCCTACAAATTAAGCACTTAGGGCAGATACATGTAGCCTACCATGTGGCACATGTGCAGGGCTCATGTGGGCCTAAATTCTTGGCCTGCTTTCCGACATTCTAGACTTGGTATTTTGATGTTTTCCCAGCTACTTATGGTCCTGTAACTTGAGTTTAAAATTTCAAAAGTATGATTATGTTCCAAAGTCCACATTTTTCCACTCTCATCCTCAAAATTTCATCTTTTCAATTTATTGCTCACTTTACCTGGCCCGTTTAGGACTCATGACCCTGATGGATTGGTCACACAGTCCCCTTACTGGGAAATTTATGTATGTAACAATCTTACTGCATTCCGTGTAAATCCATAAGGTATTAAACTTCAAAAGAAAAATAACAAAAGTGAACACAAAAATAGTGGGTTTCCTCACACCTAGCGCTTGATTTAACATCGTGACACAATGTGGTTGTGTTGGTTACTTATACTTCACCAATAAGCCCATGGGTTACCTCCCATGCAACATTTGATTTAACATAGCAGCACGATGTGGGTACCTTGATTACTCAGAATTTATCAAGATACCTATAAGAGTACCCTCTGAGGTCATCAATATAATCTATTATCGACACCACCCTCGTGTTTGTTGGCCACTTTATTGATTTTTGGATGTTGAATGTAGCCTCCTCACCATTGAATCTGAACTTTAACTCTCCCTTTTTCATATCAATTATCTCTCTACCTATGTCCATAAACGGTCTCCCCAAGATAATGGGCATCTTGGTGTCAACCTCACAATCCATAATGACAAAGCACGCCGAAAAGATAAACTTACCAACTCTCCCAATCACATCAAATAAAATGCTTATAGGTTTTTTTCTATGCAATCAGTCATCAATAGTTGCATTACAGTCGGTTTGGGAGGGATCAAGACCAATTCCTTGAATATAGGCATTGACATCAAATTTATACTAGCTCCTAAGTCAGACAAGGCTATAGCGAATCGAGATGAACCAATAGTGCATGGTAAGTGAATGCTCCGGGATCACTTTTTTTTTGGCTATAAACCTAGTAGTGACTGCACTACTGTGGTGCAAGCCATCAACATCCTTAATCTTAGCAAAATTCTGCTTTGTAACTAATTGCTTTATAAACCTGCCATATCCAGGCATTTTCTCCAATACCTCAAGAAGAGAAATATTCAAGCTCAACTCTTTCAGTATCTCAATAAAGTGCTTAAATTTTCCTTTCTCTTTTTTCTACTTCAGTCACTGAGGAAAAGGTGGGGGTGGTCTTGGAATTTGTCATATTTTTTGCTCAACAACCGGACCCTTACCTCTTTTCTTACCAACTACATTATCACCACCTATTATTTTTTCTGAATCCATAACAGGTGTTTTATTAATAGAAGCCTCATCAAATTTTGGCGCTTTCACAATAGGTAATGGAGGATATATAGTTGTCATACCACTACTTATGGTAATGGTAAGAATATGGCCATCTTTCTTTACATTTCGGACAATGTTTCTAGGAAGGGTACCTTGCTGCCTCTGGTTCAGTGTTGCTGACATCCGTCTGAACTGATGCTCCAATTTCTTGATGGCAGTTGCATGGGATTCAACCTTTTGGGTCAACCCTAAAATGTCAGCCTTAATCTCCTTAAGGCTGATCTCCTAATTACCTTGACCGGTTACCAACTTAGTCAGCATCTCTTTCATTCTTGATTTTGCATCTCATCTGCCAAATGGAATGTATGGATTCCCCTTCTCTCTATAGTCATCCTTCTTTCTTTAATCAATATCTCTGTCCCTACTAAGGTCTTTGTATCTGTCATAATAGTTATGACCTTGGTTCCCTTGCCCTTAGGCTCAGAAACCTGCCAACTGACAATCCAGATAGTTTACTTTCTGCTCCAATTATAAATCATAAGATTTGGAATCTGAACTCTATGATCCTACTCCATTTACTTTCTTATAACTTACTACTACAAACTGCTGTGCTAGTAACCCTAGATCAGTTCTTAGCAACATAATCTCTTATGCTACTAAATCATCTGCTGCTTTTTGTTTGTAGAAGGCACCAATAGCATATGCTCCAGATCTTTTTTCAGCCTCCCGAGTTTGCCACACTCATTTAGTGAGTGAGATCTAATCAAGAATCTACAAATCTTTCTCCCAGTGTAGTATTATAAAAGCTACTCCAGAGATGGTTATGCCATGTCTCTAGAATAATGGTCAGGGCTTTGTAGAATATATCCAAAAGGCTTGTTCCTAATGCCCGATGGTTGGGCATTATACCTAACTTCTTCTTGAACCTGAACAGTGCCTCATATATAGATTCTGACTGTAGATGCCTAAAATTATAGATCTCATCCTTAAGCTATAATATTCTGAATAAAGGAAAGAACCGATTCAAGAATCGCATGCAAAACTCATTCCATATAGTGATAGATCCTCTTGAAAGTTCCCCTAGTCATAAAGATGCTTCTTTTGTAAGTGAGAAGGGGAACAACCTCAATCTAGGCACTTCCTGATTCACCCCTAGTGTGTATAAAAACTGCAAATCCCAATTAAATTTGCAAGGTACATGTTTGCATCATCTGTAGGCAAACCCGTAAATATACCCTTTATATTTAATAGCTGGATCATTGCGCTCGTTATGTCAAACTTGATCCTTAAGGGTAAAATAGGAAGGAACAATAGCTCCCATCTATATCAGCTCAACATATCCTCGATTTTCTTTATCATCCTCATACGAATGCATATACTGATATGCTAGGATTACTTGAGAATGACCTCCTTTAGCTTTGTTCTAATTTTCACCGAGTGCTACTCAGTGGTTTGCTTCCTGTCTCTGCTTAGGTAGCTCTGCCTCCCTATCTGTCTACTGATCTTCTTCTATTACCCTCCTCTCATTAGCATCTTGTGCTAAAATCACCCCTGTCTACTCATCAATAATATCTTAAACTCCTTTGAGAGAAGGGAGAGGCACATCATCACCAACCCCTTTAGGAATGTTATCTCTTTATGTTCCTTCATCCTACTAGGTATTTGTAGGATCCTCTCTAGATTTGGATTTATTACGAGTAAGGGATTGCATCTACTCTGTATGTTAGGCATACAATAGTGTATACCTAATGAATAACAAAAACAAGAAGACCCGTCAACTATAACAACTTTAATTCAAAAATAAACATTGTATTCCCCAACAACAATGCCAAAATTTAGTAATGCCCAACCTACACCTCCACTCTAGATTTTGTGGTCACGGTCAAATATAGTAACCCAACAAAGGTTGGAGTTGAATCCCAAGGGAATACATAGAATCGTGGCTCTCATTTGTTGTAATCAACGGGCAAAGCAAGAAAAGTAAATGGGGGGTTTTGAGTAACAATATCTAACAAGTGGCGACTATCAACTTCGACTGCAATCAGTTTTAGGTGAACCCTAGGATTGTGTTCCCCTTACCTTCTCAACTTTGTAGGCTTATCATGCTTTATTGAACTAACTTGATACCTTGCATGAAGAATCTAATAAGTTATGTACCATCTAGAGTCTTTTGGACGAGCAGATGGATTTACCCTTTACCTTTTGAGTCTCAAGATGTCGCCTTACTAATCATTTTCTTGATTCCCGTTAACTATTGTCTTTTGAGTCTCTAGATATTAGATGACATCTGACCATCTTACATAGATAATTCCTAGTAGCGTGGATCAAAAGCTAAACTTTAAATTACTATGTTAATTATCTTTTCCTAGGCACTAATCCTCTTTTGGAGTAAGTAGAAATAATCTAACCGGGATCCTAACATTTGCAACTACTAAGATAACTATTAAAGTAAAGATAATACAATGCATGCATGGGTATCGGTTCAGAACAACAATAACACTTCCCCTACTTTGTCAATCTGCCAAGGTTTCCATAACTCTAGCTAAAGGGTTTTTAGATGCTCATGTTTGTAAAGTAATCAATAACATTCATGATTGAAAGCATAAGATGAAATCACAATAATGACAAGTAAAAACCTAAAACTTTAACTAAATTAATCAACCAAAGTCAATACAAGAGAATTCCAGGACAAAAATCTAATCTCAAAATCAAATTATGTTTGTAATTATCAAAAATGCATAACTTCTAATAAAAATACATAAGGGGTATTTATAGTACATGAGGAAACCCTAATATCAAAGCCTAGATGAAAAAGGAAAAAAAAAGGTCAGTGACCACATGTGGTCAGGCCTTGGTTGCATAGGCCACATGCAGCCTGAGGCTGGGCGTATGTAGACACCTACATGTGTAGGAAAAATTTACTGTAGCTTTTGCTCTCGGGATTTTGGACTTCTAGCACTTACCTTACCTATATGTGGTCCGCATGTGCTACATGCGGTCCACATATTGACATAGGTAAGTGTTGGAAGTTATTTTTAAGCTCTTTTACTCTCGGGAACTTCACTTTCGGTAATTACTTAAACTTATACAGACAACATGTGCTACATGTGGTCCACACGTAGACATAGGTAAGTGACGGGTCTTCCAATATTTGCAACCAAGTTTCAAATCTTCAACTTTCATCACATGCTTTGGTCACGAACATCTAGAAAGTGTCTCGAACACCCAAAATTGATTAAATAAGTATCCAAAAACCCTATTTTTCAACTTTTCACAAACTTAGAATCCAAAACGTAGTTTCCTGTAAAACATACCCAAAACACATCATATTTAACAAAATAGCCTTAGAAACTTTTATATTTTCATATTTTTATGCATCGAAAGTGCTATATTTCTATATCTCATTAGTATCTCGATTGTCTGGTGGAATGGGCATGTCTCTCTTCTCTCTGTAGTCATCTTTTTGCCTCCAGTCACCATCTCGCTCCCTACTGTGATCCCTGTATATATCACCATAATAGTTCCAACCTTAATTCCTTGCCCTTGGGTTTAAAAACCCGGTAACTCATAATCAATATACTTGGCTTCCTCCTCCAAGTAAGACTCATAAACTCTGGAAGGCGAGCCTTGTTCTCCTACTGGATTTGCTTTTTTAGAATTCATTATTGCAAACTGCTTAGTAAGTAACCCAATCTCTATTTTGAGTTGTGCTACTTCTTGTTCTAGTGTATTATCAATCTATCTATGATCACTGTATGCCCCAATGGCATAAGTGCCAGCACCTCTTTTAGCATCCCGAGTATGCCATCCTCAACTTATGATAGAGATCTAGTCTAAATTATTTGAAGGTAGAGTATTCTTATAAATACACCTCTAATAATGGTATCTGTCATTGCCCTAGAACTAATCTTTAGGGCTCTATAGAATATTTCCAATAAGTTTGTCCCTGGAATTTGATGACCGAGAACCATACTTAGCTTCTTCTTGAATAGAAACCATGCTTCATACATAGATTCTGAAGGCAGGTGTCTAAAGTTATAAATGTCATCCTTCAACTGTAACATCTTGGATGACAAAAAGAATCAACCCAATAATTATCTGTGTAAGTCATTCCAAGTGGTTATTGAACCTCGTGGGTGTTCCCCCAACCATAGTGAAGCTTCTCCCGAGAATGAGATGGGGAACAACCTCAACCTCAAAACCTCCTGGTCTACCTCCAAAATAGTTTAAGAAGTACAGATCCCTATGAAATTAGCAAGGTGAAAGTTTGCATCATCTGTTGGTAATCCCATGAATACACCTCTCAGGTTTAGCAACTAGATCATAGCATTAGTTATATCAAATTTCATATTTAAAGGTAGGGCAGGTGGGATAATAGTCCCTATCTCTGTAGGCTCAACACAGCCCATATCTTCCTCATCCTCGTAGGGTGGTAAATATTAATAAGATGGCAATATTTGAACTCTACCCTACCTATCTTTATCTCTGTTGAGGTCTACTCTACAATCTCTATCTTATCTATGCCTAGCTAGCCCTGCATGCTAAGATAACTATCGTACCTTCTCTTCTCTCTTGTGGTTTTTATCATCTACCAACAACTACTCAGTCTATCAATTGGCAATGTTCAGTGGGTCATATGGGGTAGGAGGTACATTATGGAGGTCTCAAACCCTTACTAAAACAACATCATGCATGCTTTAGTCATCTTTCATTGTGTGTGTAGTATTCTCTTAGGCTCTAAGTAAATCGGGAGTAAGGGATTACATTTACTCCTAGTGTTGGGCATATACCAACATACACCAAACTGATAACAAAAATGAAAACCCATAAACTTCAGCAACTTCAATCTACTCAATATCATAATCCCCAGCAACGATTCCAAAATTTTGATCCACGATCAAACTATGCCTTCAATATGAGGATAAAGCGGTCATAGTCATTATAGTAACCCAAATAGGTTGGGGTCGTACCCACAGGGACTACAAGTATCGTATCTCTTTTTTACCAAAATCAACAGGCAAGTATAGAAAGTAAACGGGGGGATTAGTAGTATTAAGTAACTATAAGAAATAGAATGTAGACTTTGGTTGAAATAAATAGGAGACGAACACTAGGGTTGTGTTCCCCCTGGCATCTCGAATCCATAAGTTATCGTGCTCAGCTGAACCAGCCTAGTACCTTGCATACAGAATCTGATAAGTTATATACCATCAACTGTTTTGTGCACTCATTGATAGATTTCACCCTTTACTTTTTGAGTCTTAGAGTGTCTCCTTACTAACCCTTATTTTAGATCCAAGTTAACTATCACCTTATAGGTCTCAACTTATCAGATGAAAGGTAACTGTCTTAAGAAATAGTACTAGTAACCTTATCTTGGTGATTAACTCCTAAATTACTATTGTTATTATTTTTTCCTAGTTCCTGCTCCGCTTTTGGAGTGAATAGGAATATCTAGTACAACTATTAAACTGAAGATAATACAATACATACATGGGAACTGGTGTAGAACAGTTTTGCACTTCACCTACTTTATCAATCTGCTAGGGTTTCCACTACCCTAGCTAAGGGTTTTAGCCACTCAAGCTTGTTAAACAACCTATGGATTTCATAAGTGAAAGTATTAAAGTAGTATCAGAATAATCAATGATCAAAACCCAAAATCAAAAATTGAATTATCAACCAAAATCTCCAATATAAGAGTTTCAAAGATCACAATATGTTAAATTTTGTAGAATAATATCAAAGTGCGTAACCTTAACTAAAAAAAAACAAATAAATGGTATTTATAGTACATTAGAAAACCCTAAAACCAAATCCTGAATGGAAAAGGAAAAACAAAGTCAGTGGCCACTTACTTATGCCACTTACGACCCGTAAGTACTACTTACGTTCAGCAAGTAGACCCAGGTAAGTGCCAGAAAATTTTCATGCAGCTTTGTGCTCTCTGGATCTAGAATTATGGCACTTACCTTTGCCACTTGCAGTCCTCAAGTAGTACTTACGATCTATAAGTGGACCTATGTAAGTGATAGAGTCTTTAAATTCCTGCAATCAAGCCTCTAGACTTCAAGTTATGGTACATGATTTGGTCACGTACGCTCGGTAAGTGCCATATACACCAAAAAATGCTCAAGTAAGTAGCCAAAAAACTCATTTTTCATCTTTTTCTTTAACTTAACATTCAAAACCTAATTTCCTTCAAAACATTCCCAAAACACATCATATCTAACAAAACAACCTAAGAATCATGCATATTTTTATAGTTTTAAGCATCAAAAGTGCTATAAATTTATAGCACATCAATTTCAAGTATTGTTCATATGTAGAAGAAGAATGGCCAAATTCGAGTTTATGTCGAATTTAGGGATCTCAACAATGCATGCTCTAAGGATGATTTTCCAATCTCCATACATGAGTTAATGATTGATGCCACTACTATTTATGAGGTGATGTCCTTTATGGATGGTCCATCTAGTGATAATCAAATCCGCATGGCACTAAAGGATAAAGATCTCATTTCTTTTCACACACTCAAAGTTATATATTATTACAAGGTGATGTCTTTCGATTAAAAGAACACCGGTGTCACTTATCAAAGGCTATGCAAAATATATTTGACGACCTACTCCATAAAAATATTGAGTGTTATGTAGATTACTTAGTGGTGAACTCAAGAACAAGGAAAAATCACTTAAAATACCTAAGGATGGTATTTGAGTTGCTCCAAAGATATCAACTTAGGATGAACCCATTGAAATTGTCCTTTGGAGTTACTTTTGGAAAGTTTCTTGGCTTCTTTTTATGACACTGAGGAATTAAAATTGATTAAGCCAAGTTCAACGTAATTTTGAATATGCCCGAACCTCAAAATATTCATAAATTAAAGAGCCTTCAAGGAAGGCTAGCATATTTAAGGAGGTTCATCTCAAACTTGGCCAGGAAATGTCAACCATTTAGCTGTCTCATAAAGAAGGATGATCCTTTTAAATGGCACCAAGCTTATAGTAAGGCCAAAGTGTCAAATCATACTTGATTAAGCCTTCCATTCTTGAGAAACCTATACTGGAAAACCATTGATATTTTACATCGCGGTATAAGAAAGGTCAGTTGGAGCATTACTAACACAAGTAAATAGTGAAGGCAAAGAATACTCTCCTTACTATTTTAGTAGAATGATGACACCAAATAAGATTTATTATTTTACGATCAAAAAGTTATGTTTGGCATTGGCCTTCTCAATCAAAAAGATGAAATACTACTTTCAAGATCATGTCATTCATCTTGTATCTAGGGCAAATCCCATCAAGTTTGTAATGTCAAAACCAGTCATTTGTGATTGACTTGCAAGGTTGTACCTTCAGTTCCAACAGTTTAAGATCATGTACATTTCCTAAAAGGTTGTAAAGGGACAAGCATTGGTGGACTTCTTGGCAGACCACCCGATACCTGATGATTGGAAACTGACGATGAACTTCTTGATGAAGATGCAGTGGTTATTAAAGATAGACCCCCATGAAAGATGTAATTTAATGGTGCCACACATCGAGGTGGAGTTGTTATTGGTGTGGTGTTTATTACTCCATAAAGAGACGTCATCCCATACATTTTTACCCTAACAAATCATTGCTCCAACAATGTTTCTAAATATCAAGAGTTAATACTTGGAATTGAGATGGTAGTCGACATGAAAAAGCTACTATTACAAGTATTTGGTAACTCTCAATTAGTGATCAAGAAGCTGTTGGGAAGTTATGAAGTTAGAAAGCCTTAGCTACGACTATATCATGATTATGCTCAAAAGTTGATGGGATGGCTTGGAGAATTAACCCTCCGGCATATCCCAAGAAAAGAAAATAAGCAAGATAATGCCCTAGATACTCTAGACTTAACCCTAACTCTTTTGAATCATATACGAGTTACTATCTTCCAAGAATGGATAGTACCACCATTGAATGATGGTGAAAATATAGAAAATAAGGTTAAGCACCTAGTCACCATGTCTGAAGCTGTAAAGAATGATTGGCGACAATCTTTCATTAACTACTTGTGTTATGGGACACTTCTAGAGGATTCAAGGAGAAATACTAACATCCTTATTATGAACCTTGCTTCCTTTACTATAAATACACGCTATATAGAAGATCATTTGAAAGAGTACTCTTGCGATATTTGGTAGAGAAAGAAGCATTTAAAGCTTTGTAAGAAGCTCCCTTGAGAATTTGTAGATCTCATTAGTCTAGACCAAAGATTTATTTTCATATTAAAAGGATGGGGTATTATTGTATGACGATGGTGAAATATTATTTGGACTATGCTAGAAGATTCAGAACTTACCAATTCCATGCGAATTTCATACATCAACCTCCTAAAGTATCATACCTAACTATAGCATCCTGACCATTCAATGCTTGGGTATTAGATGTTGTTGGACCATTGCAAAAAACTTTTGGTGGACACTTGGAAATCACGGCAGATTACTTCTCAAAATTGGCCGAAGCCGTGGCTCTCAAAAAAGTGAAAAGGGAGAAAATTGAGAACTTCATCCGAGTGAATATCATGTACCATTTGATAACAAGTTGATGAACAAAATTTGTGATCTCTTTGGTTTAAAACAACATAAGTCTTCTATGTACCATGTTTCCGCCAATGGTCTAGCCAAAGCATTCAATAAGACTTAATGTAATCTGCCGAAGAAACTCATCTCCAAATCCTAACGAGACTGACATAAACAAATGGAAGAATCTTTGTGGGCATATAGGACAACTTACGACACACCAACGCAAGCAACCCCATACTCACTTATTTTTTGTATTGAAGCAGTCCTACCACTTGAGCGTCAAATACCTTCCTTAAGACTGGCTATTTAAGAAGGGCTCATCAAAGAAGAAAATGTTAAGTTGTGTCTTACGGAGTTGGAAGCTCTTGATGAGAAGAGGCTACAGTCTCAACAAAATCTTGTATGTTATCAAGCCCGTTTATCTTGTTCTTTCAACAAAAGGGTTTGCTTGAGGAGCTTTCAAGTCGGAGACCAATTCCTTGTAGTAAGAACGCCCATTGTCACTTCTCATAATTCTGGGGGCAAGTTCACCTCAAAATAAGATGGACCATATATCATACATGAGACATTTAAAATAGTGCTTGCAAGCTTGTCGACGCACATGGCGTGAAAATTGGTCCTATCAACACCAAGTTATTAAAAAAACACTATCCTTGAAGGAAGATGACACTACTTAAGGCACGAGTATAAACTGCATGTTTACTCCTGGCCTAAAAGAGTATAAACTTTGTACGGCTCAAAAAAAATCTAGTAGGTTAAAAATCTTAAAAGAGGCAGCCTAGACGAAAGTTACAATGTAAAAAAAAGCACTCACTCAGAATTATGTTGTGACTTGATCCTCTTCACTGAGGTACATAGGTGATTGGAATTTTATTTAGAGTTTAGTTGCATGAGTGTAAAAATTATACATATTCTTCCTTGATAAGCCATATGAGAGTTAAGTTTGCAAGTATGTCGATTAAATTGGACTTATCCAAAATATTGGCGGCTTAATAAAGGTTTCCCGTCAAAAGAAAAGGGAGATCCATCCTATTGTTTGGGGCACAAATTTTCCTAGTCCATAATTTGCAAGTTAAAAGCTCTAATTCTTAAGGCTGACAAATTGATGTTGCAAGTCTAGCGCAATTATGAGACAAAGACATGAGGACAATGGTCAACAAGTTAGAAAAGAAAGCCAAGATTTAATACCATAACGTCAACATATCAAATAAGTAACCAATTCTTGTTGTTGAAATCCAAAAGAAATATTGAGAGAAATGTGTAATATAATGAAAACATATTTTCTATTGCTACTAATAAATCTAACTACTCAATAAATGCTAAAAGAAAGCAATAAGAAAGTTTGAGGAAAAGGAAATATCTCCTGAGCCTAATCTAAGTACCGCTATAATTAACAAAATCTTACAGACTAACCTCTATGACTTTCTTCTTATTCTCTACTACATTTGAGGCATTTAATTTTGCCAGGGAGACCTTAAGACACTTGTGAAACTCTTCCTCAGTAACTGAATCTTTAGATTTCACCTCTTTAACTTCTTTCTTGGCAGAATCTCCTCGAGCTTTCAAATTCTTCACCTTCTTTCTCGCCTTCTTTAGAGATTTGCAAGCATAAAATACTTCTTTAGATTTATCATCCCTTTCTCTCAGTATAAGCTCAAGATGCTCTTTGGCTTTCAAATATGGCTCTAGATCTTTAATTGTCGTGGCTTTATCAACAAGAGTGGATGGTTCTTGGTCAAAGAAAGTTTCAAGCTCGAAGAAAGACCCCAATAGATTCTACAAAGGAGAAATATCTGCACCCATTCCACTTATTTCATTGAGTATGACTTCAACATCTTCTTGAGTAGAAGAGACATAATCTGCAGTGAGGCCAATGAGTTTGGTACAGACACTAGCCCAGGCATTCATGATAAATTCCTTTTAAGCTCTAAGACAACTTTCTTTCCATAAAAAACAGACATGGTTACCATAGGTTGCTGGGGAAGTTTGATTCTACATTTGTTTTGAATTTACTGCCAGGACTAGAAGTGACCACTTTGGATGGCAAAAGTAACTCTTTTGATTCTGAACCTGCTACAGACTCACTACTATCTGGTGGCTTACTTTCGTGATGATCTTCTGACATTTGAACATTGTTTGGATTAACATACAAGGAAAAACATCATATAGGGGGTATATAAAGGCGATTCATATTTTATGAAATAGTAGAGTTAATTCACTACCTTTTCAATGGTTGGCGGAGTCCTTGATGAATTATCATTATTAGCAAGAATCTCCACATGGGAGTTAGTATCACCTGACTTGTCCAAGGATGGTTTTACCTTCTTCCAACAGAGATCTCCATGACTACTATCGCTCTCATATTAAGGTAGTTGTTTGTTGAACATTTGTTGAGTTGGGGCAAGTGGCTCATCTTTTTAAGTTTCTATAGATAGAGGTCCCTTAACTTTGGATGGAATGACAACCTTGGATTTCAAAACAGGAGTTTTAACCACTATTGGGACTTCCTCATCATGTTCTTGAGAAGTGTCGATAATAGGACCTATGGCATTCACCAAAGATTACAATTTAGCTTTGATAAAATTTCTATGAACTTTGTCATCAAAGATTTATACGCAGCAGAGGAGTACTTTTGCATATTAGGTGTTGCCATAGAAAAAGTTGCCTTTGTCATGGATTCATGCAACACACATATGCGATAGAATCTAAGGCCTTAATCAAGTGATGCACTGCAAATATCACTTTCGAAGCTACCAAGGAGATTTTAATAGAATCCAAACTGTTGGCTAAATAGATATGGACTGTACAGATCAAGGATGAATGAGTCTTCATACCTCAAAGGGAGAAAGTTAAATGGAGGGACATGAAATAACTTATCTATGAATCTATATCTATATTATTGTCCTCAAAATGTCAAATATTGGACTTGTTCGACATTGTATAAATCCAAGAAATGTTATCCACCCCGATGGATATGCTTCCTGGCATACTCTTCATCAAAATATCTTGCAACACCTTCTCCAAAATATGATACCAATAATGGAATGGATGGCCCATTATGAAGAGGAAAATATGTCTTAAAATAGTAAGCAAGCCAACCATACACATAATGGATTGGAAAGGTACTTTATGTGCTCAAACTGCGAATATTTGGTAATATTGTTTAAACCATTATAAATGCTTGATAAGAAAGGAACAATGATACTAAAAGTTTGCTTGTTGGCCATTATAACTGCAATTTTAAAAGTTCCCAGACAAGTGAATTCCCTATACTTAGAGAGAAACACAAAGGTCTACAACCAACATGATAAAAATGCTGACAAATATGTATCAGTTCTATGTTCATACCCTACTCCAAGTTTAGATAATATTTCATCATCTGCCCTTGACAACTTTGCTACTTTAGAATAATCCCAGTTGGGATATGTGTTGACATCAAGCGAACGGATTTATTCTCCTTACTCAATAGAGTAGACTCGTATCTTAAGACTCTGTTATACAAAAACTTTATCCACTTGCTTAGAGTAAACCTTGGATTATGAGACTCTCCTTTTTGAAAATGTTGGAAGGATACAAAAAATAATTCACAAGTACGGGCATGAATCTCTCATTCTTTTCATCAACACCGGTGAGATCTTTGAATTTAGGCACTACCTCTTCATAGGTGTTATGACCCAAGACTACCCCCTAGTCATAACACGGTTCTTGGAACCACAAGTGATCCCAAGCTAACCCATGAACTGGCATACTGCTTAGCAACTGATTTAAATTGTATAACAACTAAATTTATTGAGCGGAAACATGATCATAAGGAAATCTAAATAAGTATAATACTGATACAATTTACCTCATGATAAAACTGAAGAAAAAAGCTTGAATTACATGTAATGACTCTGACTGACTATCTATAAAGCCTCTACTATACTGACTATATACAGTTAGGACATGCCTCCTACTACCACTAATCAATACATATGAACAATAACAAGGGAGAATATGAACTACAACTGAATGGAGTCCCTGAAATAAGAGAACTCATCACCTAATGGCTGGAAGCTGCAAACATCAGATTATGATGTTTGGGCTACAACTGGTACCTACATTATGAGACTATGCAGCACAGACACATATATGTGGATCAGTACTTTGGAATGTAATGAGTAAGTAGGGGTGAATGCAATAAGTAAAACTGAATAGATACAAAATCTTAAAAAATCCATGCTAAGTGCAGGTAGACTCACCAAGAAACAGAAATCAACTGAAAGTTGAAGTATCTTAAAACATGAGTAACAAACATAATCTGATAAGCTGGTGCATCACTACACTTAGTTTATTAAATATCTGCTTTTGTAGAACAAGTAGAACTGAAGTTAGGAAGGTTAAAACATGAATACTGTATGTATATCTCATGCAAATCTGAATATGTTGTAAAACTGAACTGAGGGTCATGTATGGATACTTACCATGAAAACACAAACATGTAAAACCAAGAATGCATAACCAAGTAAATCATGTAATGAAATAATCTGAATAACTAATATCTGAGTCACTGAATAACTCGTGTCTGAATTCTTAGTCATGCAAACTTGAACTGAGATAAATTGAATACTGATGAAAATACGGGAGGTATCATGTAGCCGACATACCTCAATCTGAGATAATCAGGGTCCAACTTGTAACCCTATTTGGAAGAGTGTCATTACCTTGCCACAGGTACTAATATATGGTTGTGTGGATCCACTAATTGTGAGTCCTGAAGGACTAGAGAGTTAATCCTAAACTGGTGGGTGACCCCTAAGAGAGTGTCAGTCCTAAACTGGCGGGTGACATCTTATAATCCTACACTGGCTATGTAGTTCTAGAACTTAGGGACTGCTACTAAGGACCCAGTCCTAACTGGCGGGTGACCCCATCCCTAGGTTTGGTCGGTGATAAATCCTACTCCCAACTGAAAGATACTGAAACACAAGCTGGTGCATGCACTGATAAATGATAAGCTCAAATTATGGTAGTCTGAAAAAGTAGTGCATGCATAACCTTGAAGAAATCATGAACATATGAACTGATATATTTAACATGAAATAATACTGGTGAGTTTATTGTAAAAATGATGATATTAACATAGTGGTAAAATCATGATTCGAGCAACTTGTTACTTGAAAATGAAAACATATAAAAACACATAGGTATCGGATATTCATAACCCACCAACACTAAATAATTACTAAAATACTATAACAACTCTTAAAATAGTAATATGGAGTCAAAATTAAGAGACCCAAAACATTAGATAATTCAATACATGAGTATAATACATGAATCTAAGCATGGGGACATATTAAACTTAGGAGAATAGCAATATCTCATCAAAATAATGAAATTCAAGACAAAACATCAAACTTGTAGTTTAAAACATGAATTAGTACAACTCTTATGCTCTTTAGTCCTTTAAATCATAGGGTAATGATATGCTTTCAACACGCATAAACCCTAACTTAAAACATGTAAATTCAACTTGAAAATCATACTTTCAAGCACAAGTATGAAAGATTAACCTTGTTAAAAATCCCACATACCTCAATTAGATGAATTCTTGAAGAAAGCTTTGAGATTGGAGCTTAAATCCTTGAGTTCTTGAGAGATGAAACTTGGATTTTGTATTGGCAAGAGGGGAAGGGTTTTGAATCATGTACTGAATGTTTAGGATTAAGTGAGTGGAAAATCGTGATTTAAGACCCCTTAAAACGTTTAAGAATGATTAGAAATGAGTTAGGGGTATGAAAAGACCTCAGTGCCCTTCAACTAAGTCAAAAGGGAGCAATTTTTGACACTGTACTATTGGTAGGTGATGCACTCCAATCGTACACATGAGGTTGTGTAGTGCATGCCAATAGCACACCTCATCCAGCGGCTATTTTCAATTGCCATGTGATGCATGGCCTTAGCATTGTCAGAACTTTTTGCTCGGTATCTGATTAAGAAAAAATTGGTATCGTTGGAAATATAATTCAATTATATACAACTTGGCAGGTATTGAGATAAAAAATTCCACATATATAAGGAGTTATACACGTTCAAAGTTGACCCTTGTAGAATTGAATACCAAAATATGGTCGAATCAAAAGCTCTTAACTCAACTTTGCTCCAGTTGATTTCTATGAACATTTTTCACCTCATAAGCACTTGACACATGGATAATGGTCATTACATGTATATTCAAATATAAATCATGGGATTAGAGTTTACACACAATGGAATGATGGTTTGATTTTTAGCTTAAAAATATGGGGTGTTACTTTATCTCCTCCTTGGAATCATTCATTCTCGAATGATGGGTAGGAAATTATTAAAACTTTAGAGGAATGGAATAAGGTACACATGACATGTCTTCTAATGAAGGATGTAGCTGAGTTGAAACATTAAAACATCCATCATGAAACTAATTTCTGAGCTGACTTGACTCTATTGATTGTAAAGAGCTGAATTATGTTGAGAATTTAGAACTTACTAGAAATGTTCATGATATGATCATACATACAGAACTGTGACGTAATAACTGATGTAATAAAATTCCAAAAATTATTAAGGGTAGAATAACGTATGTAACTTCTCATTAGGAATTGTTTCTGAACAAATCATGTATATGGATCAAAAGAAAAGTGATTCATGGCATCACTAAGTACATTATATAAGCACGAATCATGAGATAACGAGACTAAGGTTGTACAATGGATATTACACTGTCTGAGCCAGAATACTTGAAAAACTGAGATCATGCACTAAACACTTATGAACTGAGTCATGACTAAATAGCTGAATTTAAAACACGATGCATGGACTGAACTGAATTCGCAATTCACATGTATGCAAAGAAATTACCTCATAGAATATCCATATTCATGAAACTTCGGATAGTAAGACTAGATGGAACGAAGAAAAACCATAGGAACTTGTCTGTCTAACTGCTAAATTGAATTGTTAGCTATATAAACTAAATCATACTAAAAGTTTATACTGAACTGGAGTATTTCTTTAACACTCTTTCTAAGAAGTTCTAGTATCATTAGGGAGTAAAGAATCTTGGGCATAATCTAAGTGAGATCTCTGAATAAAGAATCAGAACATGGCTACAAATTTATAATCATGGACTATAGGCCTCTTAAACATAAGATAAGATGGAATCACTTTGACTTAGGCAATCCAACTGCCCACTTCAAGCTTAGCCATGCTTCTCACATACCCATATGTGTACGTATAACTACTTCGGCCAAAGTCGAAGTTAAGCTATATACTCTTACCATGTTCAAGCCTAACTCAAAATCACAAGGTACTACTCATAACACCATAGTACTATTCTACACCATGAATTTAATATCCTATGTATTTTCAGAGCTCGCATCTCAAGATTAATACTTACTACCACTTTATCAACTAATTTTAACCTCTTACTATGAAATCACTGATGCACAATGTATTCATCCACTTATACACCAACATAACATCCAAGCCTATCATTGTCGCCACATATGAACTTCTAAGCAAACAACCCACCAAGGCATCTTTCCCATATTCTTTAAACCTCTATTAATAACAACTTTCTTGCACTATTCTTAAGAAAACACACATGATATGTCAGCTAACCATGACATATATCAAAATCTCTACCTCAACATTTTTTTAAACTTATAGCCTTAGATAGAACAAGCATTCAACGATCTTTTCCTAATACGGAACATGTACTCTCATCCATCTAAACAATTGTTCATTACCTCTATCTTGACATTAAGGAGAGGTCACTAAAAGGTTAGAACATAAGGACCTGAAGCATGAAAGAATACTATGCATAACTTGGACACTTAACTGAGGCCTACGGAATAGAGTATCCACGGCATGGATTTATTAAAGAGATCTAAACTGGGGATATTCATGACATAATCTAAATTTCACTGATTATTAAGGGCATTGCATGAGTAACTGGAACTGAACATACAATAAAGCATGAGTACATGAATCATGAGATGCATGACCTACGTTTGGAGTTCATGAATTCATGGAATATGATTCGTACTTCTAAGTGAACTGGAACTCCTCATACTAGGAACTAGAAATGTACATGATTCTATGGAAAGTACATGAATATAAGCTATGACCATGGAGTTAAAATGTAAGGCATGAGTAGATGTCATGATGGCTGAAGTGCAAAACTTTGCACTGAGATAAGAATGGGCCAGGCATCTTCCCCCTTACTCAAGTTCTACAATACACTGCATAACTATTACAGTCTGAGATCCTGACTTGCTTCTTTGTTCTAACATCTCCCTCTTAGCTTTAAGCCGTCATTCTAAGTTTGTAGGCCCCTTTAATAAACTCTAAACTGCACTGCAACCACTCTACTCTAGAGTTTGGGATATAACAATACACATGAATACTAAACTCACCCTAAAAAACTACACCTAAAAGTGTAAAACCTGCTGCTAGAACTTTCTTCTAATATAGAACTTTTAACTTTATATAGCCCTAAAAGTCATCATATAACAACTTAAACACTCACTAACTTAGAATCTTCGGGAGTATCACCATATCCAGAGTTTAAACCATGTAGAATTTCAACTCTTCTTTCTATTAGCTCAATTATCCAAGATTCAAACTTAGATTCTCACATTTAACATGGATATTCCCAAACTTTTTAATTAACTATACTAACTTCCTTCATAGACTACTAATATCACATCTCTAAGCTTATATTTTCCCTAAACCATGAGAATTACCATACACCAACATACCCAACATCAACAACATATAACTTATAACTTATCTGGTAAAAACATCATATACTATATAGCCTCATTGGCACTTAACAACTCAAGGGTACTATCTAAGCACACACATTTTAAAAACATAGAAATACTACAATCTCATATCACCTTGGGCATACCTCTAAATCATACACACATCATCATACTTAATTTCAAATCAATAAAATTAAATTCTTGCATACACTGTTTCAAGCCTACAGCTTCACTTTACATACAACTATCCCTATGAATAAATAATTTACTAAATTTAGATAGCTCTATCCCACTTTACTGTTATTAAACTTCTAGGTTCATTCTTCTAAATCTAGATCATATGCTATCATAGGATTCTGAGAAGGGATCTGAGAGTACATATGACTTTGGCTTAATGCATGATTTTCATGAACATGAATGAAATCCTTCTTACTTTGGAACATAAAGGCACTAGTGGGATACTTTTTGAACCAACATGCAATCTTGTAACTATTTGTGGGGATTGTATGAAAAAGCTCAATCTGTAGGAATTTAAGCTTGACTATTTCATTTACCTCAAAAATAAACTAGTGTTGGCATGAATAGAAGATGATGACAACCTATATAAATTTCTTAGAGAACCATTCTGCAGCACGATCTAAAACATAAAAGAAGGGAAAGATTTCTTAAATGCCCTATAGCCTCTCTAAAAAGGTACAGATGTCTTTGTATCGTTCTGCAAGACTTTACTAGACACGACTTCATAGACACCCTAGGACACTTAAACTCTATGCTCTGATACCAAGTTTTTCATGACCTGAGAGTACTCCTTAGTCATAACACAGTGCTTGGAACCATAAGTGATCCCAAGCTAACCTATAAACTAGCATACTACTTGAGAAACTAATTTAAATTGTATGAAAACTAAATTTATTGAGAGAAACACGATCATAAGGAAATCTAAATAAGCATAATACTGATACAACTTACATTATGATAAAACTGAAGAATAAAACTTGAATTGCATATAATGACTCTGACTAATGATCTGTGAAGACTATACTAACTATAGATAACTGGGACATGCCTCCAACTACCACTAATCAATACATTTGAATAATAACAAAAGAGAACATGACCTACAACTGAATAGAGTCCCCAAAATAAGAGAACTCATCACTTTTCGGCCGAAAGTTGCAAACTATTTGATTATGATGTGTGGGCTACAACTAGTACCTATATTATGAGACTATGTAGCACATAGACATATATGTGGATCAGTACTTTGGAATGTACTGAGTAAGTAGGGGTGAATACAGTAAGTAAAATTGAATAGATAAAAAATCTTAAAACATGCATGCTAAGTACAAGTAGACTCACCAAGAGAATGAAATCAACGAAAGCTGAAGTAACTGAAAACATGAGTGACAAACATAATTTGATAAGTTGATGAATCATTACACTTAGTTTCTTAAATATTTGCTTTTGTATAATAGTAGAACTGAAGCTGGGAAGCAATAAAACATGAATATTATATATAAATTTCATGCAAAGCTGAACATGCTGTAAAATTGAACTGAGGAATATGTATGGTTACTAAGCATAAAAATATGAACATGTAAAATTGAGAATGCATGACCAAGTAAAGCATGTATTGAAATAATCTGAATAACTGATGTCTGACTAATTGGTGATGCAAACCTAAACTGAGATAAACTAAATATTGACTGAAATTATGGGAGGTATCATGTAATCGATATGCCCCAATCTGAGCTAATCGGGGTCCAACCTATAACCTTAGTTAGAAGGGTGTTAGTATCTTGCCATGGGTACTAACACATGGCTGTGTGGATCCACTAATTGTGTGTCCTAAAGGACTAGGGAGTTAGTCATAAATTGGTGGGTGACCCCTAAGAGAGTGTCAGTCCTAAACTGGCGGGTGATATCTCATAATCCTATGTTGGCTACATAGTTTTGGAAATTAGGGACTACTACTAAGGACCCGATCCTAACTAGCGGGTGAGACCCCATCCCTAGGTTTACTCGGTGCTAAATCCTACTCCCAAATGAAAGACACTAAAACACTAGCTGTTGCACGCACTGATAAATAATAAGCTCAAATCATGGTAGTCTAAAAATAATAGTGCATGCATATCCTTGAAGAAATCATGAACATGTGAACTGATATGTTTAACAGGAAATAATACTAGTGAGCTTATTATAAAAATGATGCTATTAACATGGTGATAAAATCATGATTCGGACCAACTTGTTACTTGAAAATGAAAACATATAAAAATATATAGGTATTGGGTGTTCATAACCCACAAGCACTGAATGATTACTAAAATACGATAAGAACTCTTAAAACAGTAATATGGAGTCAAAATTTAGAGACCTAAATATTGGACAGTTCAATACATGAGTATAATACATGAATTTAAGCAGAGGGACATATTAAACTAAGGAGAATAGCAATTTTTCATCAAAATAATGAAATTTAAGACAAGACATCAAACTTGTAGTTAAAACATGAATAAGTACAATTCTTATGCTCTTTACTCCTTTAAATCACAGGGTAATGCTATGCTTTCAACTCATGAGAATTTGGAAATAAACCATAACTTAAAACATGTAAATTCAACTTGAAAATCATACTTTTGGGCACAAGGATGAAAGATTAACCTTGTTCAAAACCCAACATACCTTAATTAGATGAATTCTTGAAGAAAGCTTTGAGATTGGAACTTGAATCCTTGAGTTCTTGAGATATGAAACTTGTATTTTATTTTTGGGAAGAGGGAAAGGGATTTGAATCATGTACTGAATGTTTAGAGTTAAGTGAGTGGAATAATGATGATTTAAGACCCCTTAAATCATTTAAGAATGATTAGAAATGAGTTAGGGGCGTGAAAAGACCTCAATGCCCTTCAACTAAGTCAAAACGGAGCAATTTTTGGCATTGTTCTATTGTTGGGCGACGCACACCAATCGTACACCTAAGGTTATATGGTGCATGCCAATAGCACACCTCATCCAGTGTCTATTTGCTATTGCCATATGACGCACGGCCTTAGCATGGTCATAACTTTTTGTTCGGGTATCGGATTAAGGCAAAATTGGTATCATTGGAAAGCTAATTCAATTATCTACAACTTGGTGAGTATTGAGATGAAAAATTCTACATATGTAAAGAGTTATACGTATTCAAATCTGACCCTTGTACAATCGAATACCCAAATTTGGTCGAATAAAAGGCTCTTATCTCAACTTTGCTACAAGTGATTTCTATAAACATTTTTTACCTCATAAGCACTTCACACACTAGGATAAAGATCATGACATATATAGTCAAATATAATTCATGGGATTAGAGTTTACACATATAGGAATGATGATTTGATTTCTAGCTCAAAAATGTAGGGTGTTACAATAGGGAAGCCCTCCAATGTGTAGGCCCCCAATTTCATGTAAATCCCAAAGGAATGTGGATAGATCTGCAACTCATGTCAGCAATGTATTTGTCCTCGATCACCAAGCTTCAACACAGGCTTGCAATATGTTTGAACTTCGGTCATTGGTAAATAGAGAAGTATAAATGGCATCATATATTTTTCTGCCTTCAAAGTTTGTTGACTTCTGGCCAATATGTCTTTAGCCCATTCCCAGTATCCTTGAGTATGATGAAATTCACCATCAATCTTCATGGAAATTCCCCAATGTATATCACCCTGGAGTATCTGCCACCCTAAGCAAGAAAGGGTACTCGCAATATTCAATTGATGTTGGTTTGGAGTCTGAAGAGACCATACTTTAATGATCGATTAGAATCAATGTCATGTACTGAAGTCCAATTCAATATATGGAGAGAATTTCTCAAAGGTAGCCATGGATCTACATGCCTACTGACCATTGAAGTACGAGTCAATAGCTTAGACAAAATTATACCATCATCAATCTAAATAAGAAGATACTTGTTCTTGGAGGATGGAGAGGTATAGTCCTTAAAGTGAAACATCATGCAATCTATATAAACAAAAGAAGTTAGTTAAATACAAAGTTGAAGTTTGATCAATTACCTACACAAACGGCTGCTGACAGAAACTTTATTTATGTTATGGGATTATTCAAGAATAGATGGCCACGTATTTTGGAACCAATATCACCATCAAATTCAAATTGGTTGGTCTTAAGGTGTACGGAGGAGAAATTAAACTCCAACTCACATGCAAAATTACCAACCCATCTCAAACTAGAAAGCAACTCCAATGCATACGCAATATTACCAACCCTTCTCAAAACTAAGTACGGACCAACATATCGGGGACTGAGCTTCTCCTTCTTCCCAAACTGGATCACTCCCTTCATTGGAGACACCTTTAGGAACACCCTATCCCCAACCTCAAACTCTGAATTCCTTTGTCTCACATCAACATAGGACTTTTGGCAACTTTAGAAAGCCTTAAGTTTGTCCCAAATCACCTTCACCTTCCCCATAGCTTGGTGAACTAAATTTGGGCCAAACATATCCACCTCTCCAACCTCAAACCACCCAATAAGATATCTACACCTCCTACCATACAAGGCTTCAAACTGAGTTATCCAAATTCTAGAGTAGTAGCTATTATTATAGGAAAATCTATAAGAGGAAAATTCTCAATCCAACTACCACCGTAGTCAATCACGCAAGCACGAAGCATATCCTCCAATGTCTGAATAGTTCTTTCCACTAGCCCATCTGACTGCGGGTGAAAAGTGATAACGCCCAAACTACACTCTTGAACGGGTGTAAGCGATCATTGTCAATATAAAACCCAACTAGGTTGGGGTTGAATCCCACAGGGAATAGGGTGTGAACTCAAGTTTTTTACGAAATAATTCACTGGTAGTTTATTGTTTCCTGAAATGGGGGTTTAAATTTCTCAGACAATTGTTAGTCACTTTGAGATTAATGTTTGTAATCAATATTTTATAAAATAACTGGGATTATATTCACTAGGGTTTATGGTATATGATAGATGCTACAAATAACTCAAGGTTCTCACGGTGGTTAGGACGACAAGCTATCTCTATCGATAGTAAGATCGAATGTCTCTCGACCTATTCAAACGTCTAATTTCCTAATCTTCTCGAAATCAGGGAATCGCAACTCACTGCCCAGATTTTACCTCAGGTTAATCAACCTTGTTATAGAGCTGATTATTAAACGAATCGTTTCCGAGTCCCTATCAATAATTCACTTTCTACTGTTTATGATTTCTTTCTTAAGCAAACCAAAGTAGGTACGCCTATTGTCTGCAACCAACAGACATAAGTTAGAATATCAAAATTGCCAAGAAATCCTAACACCTATTAAACCTTGAGTAATTAATCAACACCTTATCATGACCTAACCCTAGATTCCATAACCCAGTTAAGAGTGTTTAGCTACTCATGATGCAGGAACTAAGCACACAATTTGAATTCATGATTGAAAGGATTAACTTACAATAATGAAGGAAATCAAAAGTGTTCATTCAATTGAATCACAAGGCAAACCACCAAAATATTTGTCATCGAGAGAGAGAGAGAAGAAAAAGTCATATGTTGTAGGATATGTCAATTAATTGATGGATCATAGAAAAACCCTAAACCAAGGATTTAAATAGTTAACCCAAAATAAGGAAATAAAATTAAAGTTTCAGATGTTCTTTGGAATAGATGAAGGTAGTTGTGACGGTCTATTATGATTTTGACAGCCTGTCATGGACATCGTCAGCTTCTCTGCAAATTCAGCTTCTGCTGCCTAAGGTTGACGATGACAGTGACGGCCTATCAGGATCTCGACAGCGTGTCATGAAGGTCATCACAAAACTTTCTAAAACTCCCCTCTTCTGTTTAAGTTTGACGGTATCCTTGACAGCCTATCACCATGCTGACAACATGTCATGGATGTCGTCAACCATACTTAGCTTTTCATTTGCTTCCGATTTAATACTTTTTTCTTCCTTTATTTGTGGCTCTCCTTCTTCTCAACTTTTACTACAAAACCAATGTAAACTAATAAAAAATAACTAAGGTTGATCAAGACTTTGCAATTATTTAGAGTTAAAAGCTTCAAATGTGTTATCATGGGCTTACACATCAAAAAGCAATACTAAGACTCACCTTGGTCCCCAAACCTTTTAGAAACAACCTCCAAAAGTGAGATGTGAACTGCATACTATGATCTGAGATGATAGAAACAGGTACCCTATGCAACTTCACAATCTCATGGAGATCAACCTCACATAATCCTCAGCCGAGAAGTTAGTCCTTGATGGCAAGAAATGAGCAGACTTTGTCATCCTATCTATGATGATACAAACTGAATCAAACTTATTTCAGGACTGGGGAAGATCGGTAATAAAATCCATATTGATCAGTTCCCACTTCCATACAAGCAACTCAATTTATTGATACAATCCTTCAGGCCACATGTGTTCAACGTTCACTTGCTAGTACTCTATGCACCTAGCATAAAATTAGCCACATCCCACTTCATATTTCTCCACCAATTCATCTCCTTGAGGTCATGATACATTTTCATCAAACCAGGAAGAAAAACAAAGCGTGACTCATACGCCTCAGCCAAGATCCTCTCTCTCAAATCATCTACATCAGGAACACATAATCACTCTTTGTACCGCAAGGTACCATCACCACTGATCTCAAACGTTAACACCTTTTGTCTACCTATAGCGCCCTTGATCCTCATCAAGACTGGATCTAAGGTTTACATTTTGAAAATTTGGCATACAACTGTTGTTCCTTTAAGGTCTACAATAAAATACGGAAGTGATTCGCCTGATCTACCTCACTCTTAGAGGACACCAAAATGTCATCTATAAATATAATGACAAATAGATCCAGAAACTAATAGAAAACCCTATTCCTCAAATCCATAAATGTCGCAAGGGCATTGGTTACCCCAAAGGACATGAACAAAAACTCAAAATGCCTATATCGGGTATGGAAGGCAGTCTTAGGGATATCTACCTCCCAAATCTTTAATCGATGATATGCGAATCGAAGATCGATTTTAGTGAAAAACTTAGCACCCTGCAACTACTGATCAAAAAAATTATCTATCCTTGGTAGAGGATACTTATTCTGTATCGCTACCTTGTTCAACTATCGATAATCAATACACATCCAAAGGGAACCATCCTTCTTATGCATGAATAACACCGATGCACTCTACGGGGACACACTAGGATGGATAGAACCCTTCTCTAAAAAATCCTTGAGTTTCTTCTTAAGCTCCTTCAATTCAGCTGGAGCCATTCTATACGGAGGAATAAAAATTGGACAAGTGTTCGAAATAAGATCTATCCCAAACTCAATATCCCTATCATGAGGAACACTAGGAAAGTCATCAGGGAAGACCTTGGGAAATTCATTCACCACTAGTACATAATGCAAAGAAGTACCCATCGAGTTAGAATATTTAACCCATATTAGATGATAGAGACACCCATTAGAGATTAATCTCTGAGCTCAAAGATATGATATACACTTTTCCTTAGGAGCTACAACTATCTTATTAGGGAATTTATGACCTTATAGGTCCGATAGTCTAGAGACGCATAGCATGACTGCAACCAATCCATCCCCAATATGACATCAAAATCAACCATATATAACTCAAACAGATCCATCACAGTCTTCTAACCACCCAAAGATACCACACAACCCCTATAAACTCCACTAGCTACCATGAAATCACCCATTGAGGTGGAAAAAGAAAAAGGGTCCAAACACATACTCCATACCAAAACCAAAATGCACAGCCACAAATAGGGTCACATAAGAGAGAGTGAACCCCAGATCAAGTAAACAGTACACATAATGAAAAAAGATTTTTAAAATACTAATCACAGTATCAGGTGATGCCTCAGACTCCTATCGGGTAGTGAGAGCATATAGACGGGTTTGACCAATGCCAGAACTAGATGGTGCACCCTTTGGGGTCAAAGCTGAAAAAGAGGCCATTGGAACCTTGTTTGCCCCAGAGGCAACCTTACCAACAGGACAGTTTCTAAGCATGTTCCCTAGTTGACCACAGTTGAAACACCTGTCCCTTCCTTCTTCACAATAACCCTGATTCAATCTACCACAGAACCTGTAGGAAGGATATGATGGATCTGACTGGACTCACTAGCCTGACATTGGGCACCTTGTTCATTGAAGTTGTCTCCACCTTAGAAATATCTGCCTTCTGATAACTTTGGGTATGGATAACTAGTCATAGAGTAAGATCTAGAGTTGCCCTACTTCTTCTTAGGAAATTTTCCACCATCCCTGCCACTCTACTATTTGCCACCACACTACTCAGAGAACTAAAAGTTCCTTCCTTTCTCTTCCCCTATCTCAACCTACTTTTTCTTCTCTTCCTCTACCTATTGCATGTACACAACCAACCTAGAGATATAAATATCCTTAATCAACAAGGACGACTTATGTAACGCCCCGAAAATGGGTCTTGAGATATCACACGATGCTCAAGACTACAAGTAGTCTCAAGTTAACCCTTTAAGCCTTCTACGAAAGTTGTAACTCATAATACAAGAATCTAAGCATACAAAATAATACTCAACTACTGTATATTGTCTGAACTGAACTAGAATTAACTGAACATAAACTTTGTACGTGTTTAACTAGGAAATCTGAATAACCAACAACATAAGTTTGAAATGTATCTAACAGTCAGACAAGCCTCTAACACTACTTACTAGAGAGTTGCTGGGATAGACGCCTAGCTAACTCGAACTGACTAAAAATAACTAAATAAACTACTCTGAAAAGCTGGAAATCTGAATGAATGGGTCCCCAAATTAAGAGGACTCACCAATTATCAAGATATAGATAGAGATGCTCTCGATCAATTATGCTGCTGGAACTGAGCACCTGAACCTATATTATTAAATAATGTAGCACATAGACATATATATGGATCAGTACTTTCAGAATATACAGAGCATTTTGGGGTGAATGCATAAGTTAAACACCGATGGAATGTATATCTTTCTCATAAACAATGCATGTTAAGTATAAATGACTCACCCTAGCTTGAGTAATTGAAAGCTGAAAGCATAAATAATGAATGATAAAATATAGGATATGAATACTGTGAGCCACCACACTTAGTTCTAAATTTGTACTTAAAATCTATTTTCAAATCATGCATGCTAAGTGTAGGAAGGACTCAATTTTATCATGTGAAAACTAAAAGATGAAATTTTATAGTAGTATCTTAAGTAGGACCAAATCTGAGTAAATTTGTGAACCTTCACACTTAGTTTTTTTAAAATTTATTCTTTGATTTTGTTTTTAAGACTTAGGTTTAGGGAGGTTCTTCTAACCGACATACACTATGTGAGCTATCATAGTGTCCAACATCTAGTTCCTATAGGGTAAAACCTCATGTTGGGGAGAGGTGCCATACTCTTGCCAAGGAGTATAACCTAAGCTAAGTGATCACAATATGTATCTGTCATCCATATAAATGAGAATAATCTAAATCTGTACCTACGTTGGCTCATAGTTCTGGGGCATTTAAACATACCCAACTCAATGCTAAATACTACTCTCTTTAATTTGTATGCTCATCCTGTAGGATATCCACTTTAAAATTTGTAGAAGGGTTGATAATGAAAACCAGTTGTGTATCTATTTACTTTAAACTGTACTCAAAACTGTGAAGTGGATTCCATATCTTAGCTGAGATCGAAAGATCAAATCTTTTCTCAAAATCTGAATATGAACTTATCATAGGTGCTTAAAAGCCTTATTTTCTTGAACTATCAATACTCAAACTAGGGCTTAGTAACCCATTCTTTAAACTCATATGGATTTAACACCAAGTCATGCTCAATAATCAAAATCTTGAAATTCTATAATAATTCTAGTCAAAAAAGTGAAATTCCATTCTCAATGTATATGTAATCACATCACCCACATAAACATACAAAATAGAGATGCAATTCAATATTTAAATCACTTGTAACATTATAATCTTCAAATAATGATAATTGGGAATGAACCCTAAATTTCAAATCATGTAAATTCAACTTTAAAGACTAATTTTGGGCATAAGGATGAAAGGAGTATCCTTGTTCATAACCCCACATACCTTATTTGATTGTTTGAATGCAAAAGTTTGAACTTTGAATTCCTAACGATGTTCTTAAAGCTACTTCTTGAAGTTCTTGAACCCAAAAACTTGAATTCTTGATTATCTTGAAAAAAGAATGGTGAAACTTTGGATTTCTTGGACTTAAAGTTGAAGTTCTAGGGTTTCTTTGGAGAGAAAATTGGTGAATAAGGAGCGTAACATGCTTAGAATAGGGTTGAATCCTCTATTTTCATGAATTAGGGCAATATTAATTTACTTAAATTCCTTTCTAAAACATAAAATCGCGACTGGAATCTCAATTTTACACCTTGGCGTGATGTGGTGCTATCGCATTGCGTCATTGTAAAAAGAACGAGTGAAAATTTGCACTCCTACACAATGTGGTACTATCGCATTACATCACTTGATATGGATGAGTGCAAATTTGCACTCCACCACGACGCAGTGCTATCGCGTTGCATCACTGAAAATAGACGAGTGTGAATTTGCACCCTAATGAGAGCGGTACCTGTTCCACCGCAATTTTTAGCGTGACACTAGCCAATCTCAGTGAGCTATTGGAAAGGGATGAGTGTGATTTTGGGGATCACCGTGATGTGGTATAATCACGGTGAGCTACTGCCTCTCACAAAAACTGCCATAAGTTCTCACCCGGGAATCTGATTTAGACAAAATTAGTATCGTTAGAAAGCTAAATCAATTATCTATAATTTGGTTGGTATTAAGCTGGAAGATTTTACATACAACAATAGTTATACCCTTTCAAAGTTTACCCTTATAGAATCGAACACCAACCTTTGGACGAATCTAAGGTTCTTGATTCAACTTGGCTCTAAGTGATTTTTATGAACATTTTTCACCTACTAAACACTTCACACACTAGGAGTTGAACTGAACTAGGAAAAGTATGGGGTATTACACTTACTCTCTAATATCAAATCTCCAAACAACCCTAAGCAAACTTCCTCATTCTAGCTCTCATGGTAGAAAATATCTTCGAAGCATACCGAGATAACTACTGAAATTTCAAGGCATACTCCTTGACTGACATCTTTCCTTGCTTCAGATTAATAAAATATTTTGCCTTTGCTTCCCTCAACTTCTGAGGAAAGACACGGTCCATTAATAGTATTAGAAAAATCCTTCCACAGAGATGACTCATCATCGTCAGATGACTTATCATCATTACCCCTTGACTGATCCCATTCCTTGTACTATTGGTGCACCACATCCTTCAACTGGTAGGTGGCAAACTTTATGCCCTCCATATTAGTAGCATGCATAACATGAAAGATCTTTTCCATTACATCTAGAAAACCTTGAGGATCCTCTTCAAATTTTACACCAGTAAAGGTTAGAGAGTTCAGGCTCATAAATTGGCCAACCCTTAGAAGATAGAGTAACAGGAACACACCGCTCTGACTGAGAAGCTACCAATTATGCCAACATATGAATAGACTGATAAAACTCAGTGTTCTTCACTTTAGCCTAAGGAGATCAAGAAGAAATAAAGGGAACCGGTGGAACTCCAGGAGGACAATCAAGAACTGTTGCCCTAGATTGGGTATGGAACCCATAAGTAGAACGTGTCCCACCAATATTGTCCTTGGGTGGAACAGAGGAGTTTCCATGAGCATCAGATCGTCGAGGAGGCATGATCTAAAAGGAAAACAAACGAGATTTAAAGAAGATTTCAGGACTTATACTCTACAGCTTGAAAACAGAATAGAAGAAAGTGAAACATTCCTAAATGCCTTATAGCCTCTCCTTTATGAGTGTGGCATGCTACACACCCTTAAAAGAAACTCTAATAGACACGAATTTATGGACTCTCAATTGACCATGAACCTAGTGCTCTAATACCAATCTGACATGATCCAAACCAAGGCCTAGTCATGTTGGGTGCCTCAAGTTCGATCTGAATCAGAGACCACCCCCAAGACCCAACCATAACTGCCCTACAACCTATGTCGGATAAATTCCAAACATATAATAAGATAAATTAAAATTAATTGAAAGATATTTAAAGAAGTTCATAACCATAACCAACCAAATACCCAACCGGTGTTAGCCCCAATGCCAATACCAAATACCAAGATTAACACCAATACCGACACTACAGTATTCAGACAAAGCCTCTTTCTGAACACTAAGAACATTCGGTTGGTACATGCCTCCGACCTAGCCAAAACCAAAGTCTAAGAAACAAAAATATTGTAAAGAAGTCCATAACATGAAACAGAGTTTTCTGGAGTATGATAGCTAACCACTTCAGTCTGATACAAAGGTTGTCCCTAAATCTAAGTCACTGGAAAGGAGGAGTAGTATGGTCGATTTTTGCATTGTGTAGGAATACAACGCCCAAAGATGAGTTAGCGGGTGAACGCTAGTATATACTTAGGAGTAAGGATAAAATAATGCCATTATGTAAAACCAAAGCAAATAATCATATGCAACTACATACATACATATGTACCATGTCAGGAAAGGGAGTTGGGTTTAACATGCATTTAAAACCATAAACTGGGTTGTATAGATTTATCGTCACAATCTATCCATCGGTTATATGGGTCCAGTGTTACCTCCTGAACGGTCCCCAATACATGTAGTCATATAAATCAGAGATATCATAGGGGTCGAGGATTCCCATGTACCATTTGCCCTCCATGATACATATATATAAGTATAAACTTAGGGGATTCGCGTGTACTCCACAAGAGTACGATCACCATGACCACCCCTCATGTCAGAAAACATGAGTTTCCAGTGTCCATTTATCAAACTCATACCTTCATGATTAGCTATTAGAACCCATCATTATTCCTCAATTAAAACATTTACCACATAACTAAACCACCAATTCCAAGGGTCAATTATCAAGGCATTATGAAGTGGTATTGTCATACCGACTATAGCTTATAAGCAATGTCATTATCCAAGTCTTAGGGAATTCCCATGTATCCCATAGGATTTCCCATTAAACTAAAGCCATGGTCACCAAGGCCTTCCCGGTCCATTTAAAACCAACCAAACCAATTTAAGTTCCATTACCATACTATGCAATGCAAGCTTTCAACAATAGTCAGACTATGTGGCAAAAATCATTCTCATAGGCATTTTAACAAACATGTTAAGGCCATATAGTTTCCAAAACCAAAATCAAGTATCAATTGACCATTCCCATGTAACCACATGTTCAAACCATAATTATAACCTGAAAAATCATAAGAAAAATATGGGAAAAATTATCCAACCAACTTATATTAGCTATATTTAAAATGAATCTAAAATTAGTTCAAAAAATGAATGGGGTAAAATCAAAATTTTATTTTAGAAATATATTCTATGAGTCAAAAGGAGTATATAGCTGAAAATCCAGGTGAAAATGAATTAAAATAGGTGTTCAAATCAATGAAAAATTATTTTAAGAGTTTAAGGGGGAAAAACTCCAAAAGTCCAATTTGAAATCAAGGTTTTGATGTTATTTTAAAGATGAAATCAATGGAAATTAATGGGAAGAAGAGTTTGGAGCTTACCGAAGCTCAAATCGTGAAGAAAATCCTAAAAATTGCCTCTTCCCAAAGCTCCAAGATGCAATAATGGTGAAAATCATAAAAAATGGAGTATTTATATTATTTTGTGAATAATACTTCATGATACGGGCAACCCATCGCATTTGCAAGGGTCAACAATGACCAACCCATCTAAATGACCTTCTTATTCATAATCAGATATTAACATTCATGAAGGCTGATAACCTAGACACATCACACTCATAATAGTTTGAACGTGTTCGTGATGAAGAGCGAACCCAACCTGAACTAGATAACTCTTTGCGATCGTGGGCACCATCTCATGATTGAGATGAAGCAGATTTTCTTTTCTACATTCATGGTCAAGGGCCCATATTTGCAAAGAAGGAATTATCATGCCCAGATATCAACACTTTGCTGATTTGGTATATTTTCAAATTCACCGAATGAACCATCGAGATTCGTTCAAAATACCACAAAAGTAAACCATATATGCTACCAGGATATTTTCTATGTTCCAATCTTAATAATGATATCAAATTTTTAAAAAGAGGTGTTTCTAACAAATTAGCCTCCAGGACCCCTAAAAGCTCATTTTAACTAGTTTTCGAATAAAGAGTAAAAAAGAAAAATACAAACTCCAAACCTTAACCAACCCCGCTTACAACCTAAAATCTATATTTTGGACCAAATAGTAATGTGCAAATCACCATTTGGCGCTCAAAACACAAATTATAATGCCTTGAGTTTTGGTGATTTTAGTGAATTATTTATTTTTGTGTGATTTGATCATTTTAACCTTCCCCGTGATTGCTTGGTAGTATTTCTAGGGTGTGGGGATGATCAACATAGTTCTCAATGCATTTAGGTATGTTTTGTGCAATTTTATAGTTTTTGGTGGTTTAAAAGGCTTATTAGTTGACTTCGATTAACATTTATTATTTTATTTGTTGGATGGAAAAATGGACTGCACCAGCAGATCCAACAACAACAACAACATATCCAAAATATTTATTTTAGGTTGGTAGCATTATTGGTGTGATTTTACGACTTTGATATCTTATTTTAGTCCTCTGTTTAGAAATTTGTGAAGATAAATCTCGGGAGTCAATTTTGTGAAAAAGATGTTATTTTGAAAATCAGATATCTCCATTGATTCTATAGAATTGAATTTCATATGGTAGCATATTTTTCTTGCATTCTCGAGATTTTCGATGAATTTCGAGCGGTCTGTAAAGACTTGAAATTTTTCCAAGTCTTCAGCTACTCCACCCAGCTAGTTCCTTCACTTAAGTGCCAACAGGCTTCCAGCTTGAGTACTGCTTAAGCGAGGCCCTTCCACTTAATGAAGGGTCCCATCCTTGGCGAGTGTTTCTTAAGTGGCACTTGGCCTCTTAAGTGACGTTCGCTTAAGCAGCCCAGTGTCTGCTTAAGCGATGCCTAGGTTGTTTATATACCCATTTCTCAAATTTTCCATTATTTTTTAGACTTGGAGATTTAGGTTTAGAGTTTTTAGGTATTTTCTTCCATTTTCAAACTTGGGTAAGCTCTAAACCCCTATTTCAAGTATTTTCTTCGATTCTTGTCATTTAAAGCTTGTTTAAACTCAATTTCAAAAGAGAAATTTGGAAATTTTAGCTTGGAAGACCTAAATTAGTATTTCTTTTATTTAAACCCTAATTTCAACCCATTCGCACTTGGGTTTTCTCCTGTGTCTTTCTTTAATCATGGGGAATGTAATTATGAACTAAAATTCAAATTTTACCTTTCTTTTTCAAAAATCCATTTGAGGGTCCATTTTGACCCAGACTAGGAAGTGGGCAACATGGATATCATTAACTTTCTTTTGATGCATATATTTTAGATTTGTATTTTGTAGTTAGTTCTAACGTCGTTTGGGAAGAAGGCTCCGTGTTGAGGGCTTTTTTAATTGGGATTCTATCAAGGTAAGTTATGACTAAACTTTTTTTAGATTGAGTTGGATAGTTCATATTGATGTAAAGTCATGCTATAGTTATGGGGTTGTATCATGCAAAATGTGATAGTATTATTATGTATCGTGTGGGGGCCTAGGTTGTTGTTATTTGGTGGTTTGAGATATTATTTGTTATGTGTGATCGTGTGGGGTCTGATATGATATATTTGGCCTTGTGTATGCATATTTGGTGGTATTTTTTCAGTGAAAAATCCTAAATTAGTATTATATGGTATCAATGATCTCTTACTTGCACATTTCACATTCTGGTTTCTAGATTATATTGGATCATGGATGGTTGGCTAATTTAACTGGACTTTTGGCTCACATGGTTTGTATATTGGTTGGATATTAGAAATTTTCATTATGGTTGGTTGTGAGAATTACATCCTTATATCATATATTGTTATAAAACATTGGTACCACCGTAGAAATACTAGCTTTTTTCTAACAGAAAAATATAACATCTTTAAAAGCCCTCTACCGATGTATGTGTCGGAGAGAAGTTATAGATATTGGATTGGTATTGGATATTAGATTATTTATGGGTTGATGAACCCTTGTGGGTCCTACCTCGGGAGCACATCTCGGTAGATATATATGAATATTATGCGAAAACCTCGTACATCACATCATCATTATCTTTATTGCATTTCATATATTATGCACATTATGTCTTATATTTTGTTCTTGATTTGATATCTATGTATTTGTGCTTCTTTCTCATACTTGTATTTGGTATATGTGTATATTGTAGAACTGTCCGTGGAGATGGTGTGGGCTACTATTTGGAATATTTTTAATTGAATGTGACATACCTATAGTTTGTGTTTATATACCTTCTTTTCTACTTTGATCAGTCAACCAATGATACCTATCAGTACAGTAGACCATACTCACCCGTACTTTGCCCTTTCAGTGTAGATCCAATACGATGGTCTCACAAGGTAGCTTACTCAGGTAGTGTTTTGGAGCATCTTTGAGGTAGCAGTCATTCTATGCTTCTAAAGTTGGTCTACTACCTCTTCTTGTTCAGTTTATGTCTTGTTTTCGTATTCAAAGATAGATTATAACCATTTGGACTATTAGTTGTATATTTGACTCTGTGATGTACTTAGATGGTTCTAACACTGTGACACCAGGTTTTGGGATGATGTAGACACCTAATTTCGTCCCTCCCCAATATTGTTTTTACCCATTTTATTTTATCCTACCATGTACCCTCACCCGTATGATTATATCCCATAAAAATACAAAAATAACAAGCCCACTAACAAACCTAATCCCCAATTATTCTTTTGTAACAAAATTAACCACCCTTCCTATCAATTTTGGACAACACATCACTACCCCTACCCCTACCCCCACCTCACCACCCCACACCCTACCCCCTACCCCCTACCCCCTACCCATGGACCCTACCATTTTAATATATATACATAATTACACACATACTCTCAGAGAAGAAAAAGAGAAAAAAAAGGCACGATAAAAAAAACCAAAAAAAAGGGTCGAACTCCCTCTCTCTCTTTATTCTCTCTCTACACCTCTTCTCTCCTCTCCATCAGCATCCATGGATGATGCCGGCCAGCTCAGCACCGGCTAGCTTCTCTTCCCCTCTCCCTCGACCACCACGCCATCAGCTAGCTCTCTCTCAGTTTACGGTCTCTCTCTCTCTCTACCTCTATCCTCTCTAGGGAGACACCGCCATCGCTTTAACAACAACGACGATGGCCAGACCACCATCGCTGTAGCCAACTCCTCTCCCAGCCCCTGCTCCGACCAACACCACCACACCAACACCAGCAATCCCCAAAACACCAACCGGAATCCGCTTTAGCATCTCTTTCCCTGCACATTTAACTACAGCATCCACACACACCTCTACTGGAAACTCCTTAAACTCATTCTCCCTAAGCATAATTTCCCCCCTCTTTCCCTCTGGACAGGCACGTGGACACGATTTTCCAAGCCTTATCGATTTGTAATCGGGTCGAAGAGAGATTCGAGAGAAGAGAAATTGAGGGAGATCAGAGAACAATAAGGAATTTGGTCTGAATAATTGAGAAAAATGGTGAGAAACATTGAGCAAAACAGTTTTCCGGCAAAGTACCGCCTGAAACATTTGTTGTTCCAGGTTTTTATAATTTTTTTCTCTATTTTGTTACTGCCGGAGCTCCGACTAAGTATTAAAGATAACCCAGTACGGATTCCAGCGGATTCGGTCAAATTCGGTTTGGAAATTGTTGATTTTGGTTCGTATTAACGTCTTTTTTGGTTGGGTTTAATTCCTATTTGGTCTTGCGGGTCTCAACACTGAGCTGGTGTCGATCATTTTTGAGGTTTTCCATCGGGTCAAAATCTATCCAATTTGTATTTCTCTATATCGAGTCAAGTTTGGTCGTGGTTGAGGTTCAGTTGGAGGTTTTCGGATACGAACTCTTTTAATTCGAATAACATTGATTTCAAAAGCTTCAAATTAAGGTCCAATTCTACTCTTTCCTCTTTTTATTTCATTGACAATATTCGTGCATTGAATTGAATATCATGTTGGTTGATCTTTATTGGTGATGAATTGTTACTTTGTTTGATTTGTTGCTGATTCCCTCGATTATATATGGTGTGATGATATGATATCATTTGAGATTTGAACTTGATAATTTGAGTATAGAATTGGGGGGTGGGAATTAAAAGATCGAATAAGAT
>NC_061121.1:208116666-208151222 GCF_002878395.1 Capsicum annuum
GTCCTGAACAGAAAGTAAAATCCCATTTTTCATGAGGGTCCTAAATATAAAGTAAAATTCCATTTTTCAGGAAGGTCCTGAACAGAAAGTAAAATTCCATTTTTCAGGAGGGTCCTGAACATAAAGTAAAATTCCATTTTTCAGGAGGGTCCTGAACAGAAAGTAAAATCCCATTTTTTGGGTGGGTCCTGAACATAAAGTAAAATCCCATTTTTTAGGAGGGTCCTGAACAGAAAGTAAAATCCCATTTTTCAGGAGGGTCCTGAACATAAAGTAAAATCCCTTGGATGTGCATTTCCAATGATAGCTGAATTAAGTGAAGAGAATTTGCCCCTATATCAACAAAGAAAATTTGTCAGTTAAAAACTTAGTGGTGGCTTGCAGATCTTGGCTTCTCAGGTATCTGCCCCAGCACTCGTTCTTTTCATCTTTCTTCCGAATCATTGACACCTGCCCTATCTTGCCACATCATTGCCCTGGATCTATATTGAGGGAAATGAGTTCTGGCTCAAACAATGGGTTTCCATTTAACGATGCCCCTGAGGTGCACTCTTTTCCCAAATCTGAATATTTCTACGAATCCAATAGCCTGTTGGTTGATAGACTTCCTTTGCTTTGTGTTGAATTACGATCATATTTCTTCCTGTGCTGTTCCTTGGCTTTTTCTCATATAATTGGAAAGACTGATAGTAAATTTTGAAATCCTTTCTTGCTTGTTTTGACACAGACTTGACTTAAAATATAAAGAAATGATGGTGACTTTTATTTTGATAAATGACATAAGAAAAGACAAAAAGCATGAATATGTAAATGAAAGAAAAGAGCAATGTCCCAAATTCAAAAAGAAAACTTATCTGAATACAACAACCAACTCCAATGCATATGACATGCATTTTGTATTGAGCTACCTGATCTTCCTATCCAGACTCCCCATTTGTTGTTGAGTTCATGCCTTTGCTGCTGAGCCACTTCTTCAAATCCATTGGACTCCTACATCACATTCGACTGATGACATCTTAAAAGACTTTCGTCAACAAATCTCCTTTTTTTCAGTTTTCGCTTTTCTCTTGAACTCTACATCGCCTTACGGTGCCCGTGAGGGTTTTCACCAATAAGACTCTCTCATTTTCATTTCTCTCAACTCACCATCGCCTTATGATGCCCACGGGGGTTTTCACCAATAAGAATCTGTCATTTTTGTATTTCTCTCAACTCAACATCGACTTGTGATGCCCACGGGGGTTTTCACCAATAAGACTCTCTCATTTTTGTATTTCTTTCCTAATTTCTTATGTTGAGGGAGACAAGTGGTACCTCATAATGTATCATCATATCCATTGCATGTTTAGCCTTAACATTATCAAAAATTGATCTGAAGGACTTTCTTTGGTTGTAACTTGGCTTTTGGTTAAGGTTAGAAAAGATGGTAAGGGGCTCAAACGATACTTGAAGTGGGGATGGGACTTACAACTTTTGGAATCGACTCAAACAATACATTAATTCATGCCCCAGTTTTTTTGACTGGGTGAATCTTAAATGTTTATTTGGTTGGACCGAGCCCAAAATAGGGCAGCCTACGTATCTCACTCTCGAGAGAGGAGACTCAGGTCGAACGTAGTTCCATCAGCTTGTTCTTTATTCTAATTTGATTTTGATGATTTTTTTTTAATTTTCAAAATCTTTCTTTTATTCTCATTTCCTCGACATTTATCTTTGACTCTATTTTGATTCCAAAAGAGGGATATGAAAGAAAAATAAAAATAAAACGAAGCTCAAACAGCTAAATAAGGGATGACACAATGTTTGGATAGAAGAATAAAATTCCTTCATCATATCAATCTTTAAAAATGCAAGCACTAAACATGCAATAAAATCAACAAAGGATCAAATATCATACATAGTATCATTTGACCGCATCAGCATTGATAGCCATTTCTGCCATTTTGCCTTCAATATCTGTCAAATATAAGGCTCCATTGGGCAACACTTTCTTCACAATAAAAAGACCTTGCCAGTTAGGGGAGAACTTGCTTTTCGCTTCCACCTGGTGAGGAAGGATACGTCTCAATATTAACTGACCGACTTCAAAATTCCTGGGACGGACCTTTTTGTTATACGCTCGAGCCATCCTCCTCTGATATAACTGGCCATGACACACAGACGCTAGCTTTTTTTCCTCAATCAAACTCAAATATTCCTGTCGGGTTTTTACCCATTCATCATCATCAATCTCCGCTTCTACAATGACTCGAAGAGAGGGAATTTCAACTTCTGCAGGGATGACTACTTCTGTCCCATACACCAATAAATATGGAGTTGCCCCTGTTGAAGTGCGAATAGTGGTGCGATAACCTAGCAGTGCAAACGATAATTTTTTATGCCACTGTCTAGACCCTTGTACCATTTTTCACAGTATCTTTTTTATGTTCTTATTGGCGGCTTCTACAGCACCATTGGCCTTAGGGCGATATGGAGTAGAATTTCAATGTGCGATCTTAAACTGTTGACATACTTCTTGCATCAAATGACTATTGAGATTGGCAGCATTATCTGTAATGATCATCTTAGGAATTCTAAATCTACAAATGATATTGGCATGAACAAAATCTATCACAGCCTTCTTTGTCTATGACTTGAAAGTTATCGCTTCTACCCACTTTGTGAAGTAGTCAATGGCTACCAAAATGAATCTATGCCTATTTGATGCCTTCGGCTCAATCGGTCCAATCACATCCATTCCACAAGCCACGAACGGACATAGAGTGGCCATTACATGTAACTCAATAGAAGGAGAGCGTATCAGATCACCGTGTACCTGACATTGATTACACTTTCGAACAAATTGAATAGAATCTCTTTCCATAGTAAGCCAGTAATAACCTGCTCGCAGAATCTTCTTTGACAAGACATGACCGTTCATATGCGACCCACATACTCCAGAGTGTATTTCAACCATGCTTACCGAGGCTTCTTTTGCATCTACATACCTCAAAAGTCCCAAATCTGGGGTCCTCTTATACAAGATTCCCCCACTTAAGAAAAATCCACTATCCAAATGCCTAATAGTCCTCTTTTGATCATTGGTGGCATATGTTGGGTATTCTCCTAACTGAATGTACCGTTTGATATCCAAGAACCAGGGTTCTCCATCGAGCTCTTCTTCAGCCGCATTACAGTAAGCATGCTGATCACGACTCTGTATATGCACTGGATCGACGTAGGCTTTGTCAGGATGTTGGAGCATTGAATACAAAGTGGTTAAAGCATCAGCAATTTCATTATGAATCCTTGGAATATGCCTAAATTTTACTAACACAAACCGTTGAGATAGCTCCTGCAAGCATTGTCGATACGGGATGAGCGTCAAATCTCGTGTCTCCCAATCTCCTTGAATTTGATAGACGAGCAAATCCGAATCTCCCAATACCTATAATTCTTGGACTCCCATATCAACAGCTAACCTCAAACTAAGAATGCAGGCTTCATACTCTGCCATATTGTTAGTACAGTAGAATCAAAGTTGTGCTGTTATCGGGAAATATTATCCCGATTCAGAGATAAGAACCGCACCTATTTCGACTCCTTTCATATTGACAGCTCCATCAAAAAATAACCTCCAACCAGGATCAACATCTATAACGACTTCATCGACACACGGCACTTCTTTGTCAAGAAAATATGTCTTTAATGGCTCGTACTCTTCATCGATGGGATTCTCAGCAAGATGATCTGCCAAGGCTTGGGCATGGCGGTTTGAGTCACATATACAATGTCAAACTCGGTAAGTAATATTTGCCACTTTGCCATCGACCTGTCGGCATAGGCTTCTGAAAGATATACTTCAAAGATCCATGCGGGAGATGAGATAAGTACTATAGGATGAGAGATAATGCTTCAACTTTTGTGCTACCCAAGTTAGGGCACAACACTTCCTTTCAAGAAGAGTATACCTGGCCACATATACGGTGAACTTCTTGCTAAGATAATAAATAGCCTGCTCCTTTTTGCTTGTGACATCATGTTGACCTAGGACACAACTAAAAGAGTTGTCCATGACTGATAAATATAAGATCAAAGGCCTACCAAGCTCCGGGGGTACCAGCACGGGTGGATTTGACAAATATCTTTTGATTCGATCGAACGCTTCCTGACATTCTTCAGTCCATTTTACCGCAACACTCTTTTTCAGCAACTTAAATATGGGCTCACAAGTGGTCGTGAGTTGAGCAATAAACCTGCTAATATAGTTCAGTCTACCCAGCAAACTCATCACCTCCGTTCTATTCTTGGGCGGGGGCAAATCCTGAATGGCTTTGATTTTCGTGGGGTCCAATTCAATTCCCTGACGGCTGACTACAAACCCTAATAGCTTTCCAAATGGAACTCCAAATACATATTTTACCGGGTTGAGTTTGAGATTATACCTGCGAAGCCTTTCAAAGACCTTTCTTAAATCTTTAACATAGTCGGCTTGACTTTTTGACTTAATAATCACATCATCCACGTAGACCTCAATCTCCTTATGCATCATAGCATGAAATATAGTGGTCATAGCTCTCATGTATGTTGCTCCAGTATTTTTCAAATTGAATGGCATCACTCGATAACAATAAGTCCCCCATGGTATGATAAAAGACGTCTTCTCTGCATCATCATCATCCATAATGATCTGGTGATATCCGGCATAGCAATCCACAAAAGAGGCAACCTCGTGTTTAGCACAATTGTCTAATAAAATGTGGATGTTAGGTAGTGGAAAATCATCTTTACGACTTGCTCTGTTCAAATCACGGTAATCAACACACACTCAAATTTTACCATCTTTCTTTGGTATGGGAACCACGTTGGATAACCACATGGGATAGCGAGCTACTCAAATTACTTTGGCTTCAAGTTGTTTCATGATTTCCTCTTTGATTTTAATACTTACATATGTTTTAAACTTCCTCAACTTTTGTTTGACAGGAGGGAACGCGGGATCAGTTAGTAATTTGTGAGCCACTAATTCAATGCTTAAACCAGGCATATCATCATAAGACTATGCAAAAACATCCTTATAATCCATTAATGCTTGAATCATTCCATCTTTTAGCTGTGGCAAAACATGTACACTGATTTTAGTTTCCCTAACATCTTCTTGATCCCCTAGATTTATTGGCTCAGTCTCATTCAAATTAGGATTCGATTTGTCTTCAAACTGTTCCAACACTTTGCTTATTTCTTCTAGTAATTCTTCTTCATCATATTCCCCATCCTGATTCATTAAATCTTGATTAGTTTGGATTTTAAGATCAGGCTGAAAATTCTGCATACATATCATGTCATTAGAATCGGCATAAAGAGAACTGTGTAAGAAAGAAAAACAAAATATATTAGACACGAAACAAAAGGGACATTGCATTTCATTAAATAAAATATAGAAGGGTTTAAACATAGATGCCAACATGACATAACAAAACTAAAAATCTGAATTACAACCCTGAAATAACTCGGATAAACAGAAAGAAAAATAAAATAATCTACCAAAACTCCCTTCTGATGGGGAGGGGAGTGACTTCCCAATTATTGAGCCGGACAGCTGGACCTATGAATTGTATATCTGCCATACTGGTACCTTCTCCTGCTTCAACCATATCAACTTTAATAAAAAGGTTCTGGAAGTCATCAACCAAATCAACTTCAAATTCCACATGCTTCGTGATACCGCTCTTAATAAATGATTCACTGAGTAGTGGAATTGGGCAAGGGAGTGACCATATTTCCTTTTTCCTTCCCTTGGCTTTCTTTAGATCTTCAACTGTAGGCTCAAATCCCAGACCAAACGTGCCCACATTCTCACTCAGACATATGGGATGAACTATACCATGCAGAGATGCTCCCAAACCCTTTCCTGGCTCAAATCCGTATTTCCAAAGTTCACTCACCATCATGATAGAAGCAGAAGACAATTGCGGTCCCGATATAGCCTGCCATTCAAGGATACGATTCACTGGCACTGTATCAAAAATTTGATAGATGAATGTCTCCTTTACGTTATTTGCTTCAATAAGAGACAAGGGAAAATCTTCTTAGGCTGACAACTCTCCTTCACCATGAATAACTACTTCTTGCCTGTCATGCTCAAACTTAATCATTTGGTACGGTGTAGATGCAACCGCCTTAGCTTTGTGGATCCACGGCCTTCCCAACAACAGATTGTAAGAGGAGTCTTTATTCAATACTTGAAACTCTATGGCAAACTCAACAGGACCTATGGTCAACATTAGTTCTATTTCGCCAATGGAATTTGACTTTGCACCATCGAAAGCCCTAACACATACATTGTTGGTCTTGATCCTGTCAGTACCAATATTCAGCTTTTGCAAAGTAAAAATAGGGCAAATATTTGCACCTGAACCTCCATCAATCATAGCATGCATGACGTAGAAATCTTCACACTTCACTGTAATGTAAAGGCCCCGATTATGCCCTGTACCTCCAACAGACAATTCATCATCAGAAAAGCTGATCCGATTGACCTCAAAGATTTTTCCAACCATTTTCTCAAGTTGGTTGATTGTAATCTCCCTAGGAACTTATGCTTCATTTTATACCTTCAGTAAAACATCACGATGCTCCTTGGAGTGCAACAGAAAAGATAAAAGAGAAATTTGAGCAGTGGTTTTTTTCAACTGGTCTAATATTGAATACTCTGGCAATTTCATCTTTTTCAAAAATTCTTCAGCTTCTTCTTCGGTGATAGGCTTTTTGATAGATGACGGTCCACTCATCGTTGGCTTAGATTTTCTTAAGTTCTCAGGCACGATGCATCTTCCTGACCTAGTCAAACCCCCTACCTCATCTACATCTTCAACAATTTCTTTCCCATGATAGGTCATCACAGTCCACCCATAATTCCAGGAAACTCTTTTCATATCAACTATTGGAGGTTGGGTCACCGGTTTGAGGACAATAGGTGTTGCCAGTGCTCCTTTCACCGTCAAGATGGGCTGACTCAGAGCTCCCACCACCATCAACTTAGGTTTATCCTGACTTGAATCAACATACCTTCTGGTGCTTTGTACTATAATCAGGGGTTTCTTTGTGCTTTCTTGGGCTTTATCTTCTCTTATTCCTTCCCGATTCAATGACATTGCTTTCAAAGACTCCGCTATATTTACCGATTTCTTCTCAATGGTCTGTATCTTGACAATAGGCTTATAACCCCTCGAAGACTCTTTCCCGTCATATATTAATTCTAATATATTGGCTTCAGCATGGGTTGGCAATGGATTCTGGTTAATGTTTGGACTCTCCGGGCCTAGACCAACATCTAATTTGTGTTAATTAAATCTTGGACAGCTCTCTTTAAATGCTAGCATTTCTCGATATCATGGCCTGGCATATCAAAACAGTACACACACCTTAAAGAATAATCAAGATTCTTCGGCGGTAGATTTGAAAGCCTTCCTTGAATTGGGCTTAAAACCTTCAACTTTATCAACCTATCAAACAAGCTAGCATATGACTCCACAAGAGGTGTGAATTGATTTTTGACCGCCTTCTCCTTCTTATACTCGGGCCTAGGCTGAAAACTGGGTCTGGAGGGGTTTTGGTAATTTGGTGGAGCGAATGGGAAATTTTATGGAGCTTGAAATTTTGTGGAGCTTGCGTGCGCCACTGCAGGTAAGAAGGGGTTTAGGCATATGGCTACGCGCTATATACTCGGTACGGTGGTGGTGGAATAGAATATAAAGGGTTTTGTGGAGGGTAGTAATGGTGGGGAGGAATATATGGAGCTTGGGAGTATACTAGGTCTTGGGATTGGGGATAGGGGTGAGGTGGTCTTTTAGGATAGGAATGGGTTCCAGCTACGACAGTCGCCACGTCTTTTTTTTTACCTCCAAATGCGCCAGATCCACCTTGAATCGCTTGTATGGTGGATTTTAATGCGGCAAAACTCACTATTCGGACGGTCTTAATTTCGTCCTCTATCATCTTCCCTATTTTGAGGACTTCCATAAAAGATTTTCCCATTGTCGGAAGTAAATACAGAAAATAGGCCTCATCCTGCGCCTGAATGAAAACTTCTACCAATTTACTTTCTTTCATTGGAGGCTTTACCCTGGCGGCCTGTTCACGCCACCTTATTGCGTATTCCCTAAAACCTTCAGTGCTCTTTTTGTTCATGTTGACCAAGGATTTTTTGTCTGGAATCAGGTCGATGTTGTACTAAAAATGTTGAACAAATTCAGAAGCCAAATCAACCCAGTTGTTCTATTTATCGATATCTCGATCGATAAACCATTCTGAGGCCAGATCTGAAAGACTCTCGCCAAAGAAGGCCATGAGCAGTTCTTCCTTTCCTCCTGCAGCCCTCAACTGGTTGCAATAACATCTTAAGTGTGCCACAGTATCACCGTGTCCTTCATACTTCTCGAACTTAGGCATCTTAAAACTGGGGGGGAAGGTTGATGTCTGGAAACATGTAAAGATCTTTATAGGAAACACTCCTATAATCTCCGATTCTTTGCAAATTCCTCATAGCTTGTTCTAAACTTTTCAATTTTCAAGCTATGATATCCTGTTCCTCTGCTGCGACATGTTTCTCCATATCAAATGAAAATGCAGGCGGCTGAGTGTACCCATACGGTTCATTCATTTGCAAAGTAGGCTCCGGGGGATAATACTGACTATCTGAAACCTTCAGTACTGGCTCATTGGCAGACCTAGGAAGCCTCATTGTGGGACGCATAGCATATATAGGAGTTTCACGTGGTAGTGAAGCCACGAATACCGGTGTGATCGGTGGCGCTGGCTGAGCAGCTGGTCTTGATTGGGGAGCTGCCAAGGGCATACCAGAACTGCCAGGATAATAATGTCGAAGGGTGAATCCTGGCACGTGCTCGGGTGACTCAGTGGGAGCAGAGAATTGCGCCTGAGAGAGCGGTGAGCAATTAGAGATATTCCCAAGACCTTTAGGGAGCGGAGGAGGAGGCATTCCGCTAGCCCATGCCCGGTATAAATCTATCAATTGTTGCCTGAGCCTTACTACCTCATCATTGTGTTCAGAACTTTCTTCCCTGTGATCCTGATCCAGGTCAATGAGCGAATTTTCAATCTCCCTGCTAGCCATAGCGAGCTTTGCTTTGGATCTGGTGAAGTATAGGTGACTAGCCAGAGTGCTGCAAACCTACCACTGTTATATGAAAGAACATGCTCATCAAAGACGACATCCGTTAGGATTAGGGCACACAACAAGCATGGGAATCACATTGGTAAAATTACCCTAAATTCATGTTCATTTCTACCAGCTTTTAAGGGTAGTGAGGTCATTTTAACATCATCCTGATTTTTGTCTACATTTTTTTTATCTACACTTATTATTATTATTATTATTATTCCTGTCCCTCTCTCTTTTTTTTTCTTTTTTTTTGTATTTATTTATTTATTTTCGTATCAATAACTGTTCTTTTCTTTTCTCTCGTTATCTACCTTTATTTTATCATTCTTTATGGCTTTTGTTTTTCTTTAAAAGAGGAAAAATAATGAAAAACAATGAAACAAAATGATTAGATCGAACCCAAAAATAGGTTACCTACGTATCATGTTGTGCATGAATCAGATCTTGCGTAGTTCGGGCCTTGCCGAAATGGCCAATTAAACTCTTTTTTTCTTGAAACTTTAAGAAGAAAAGAAAAATAACAATTTGTCAAAAGAATTGACGAACATCTTTTGTATTTTTTTTTTTTACTTTTAAAAATACCTATACAAAACAAAACCTATGATTACCAAAGAAAAAATTTTTAGGGTTTTCAATTTTGAATTTCATATGAAAATGAAACTTGAAACTATTAAAGGAAAATCTTTTTTTAGTTTTCTCTTGAAGATGTATACGAAACACCTACTCTAAATAAAGAGTGAAGAAAATCTTTTTTTGAATTTTTTTGGAATAAGATCAACCAAAAATAAAACCTACGACTATTAAGAATTTTTTTTTTGTATTTTTATTTTCAAGACATGTATGAAACACCTACTCTAGATGAAAAGTGAAGAAATTTTATTTTATTTTTTTGGATTTTTTAAATAAGATCCCCGAACCAACAATAGGCTGCCTACGTATCTCACATCCCGAAAGAGGAGAATTAGGGGTGCGTAGTTCGTCCAGATTGGACAATTAATGATTAACTACTAAATTGACCCTAACTTAAGAGACACAATCAAAAACAAACGAATAAAAACCTTTTTTGGATTTTCAACTACACATTTCAACTGAGACTGACACCTCCAATTATGAAAAAAATCTTTTTGGTATTTTTGCTTTTGACAAATAAGTAGAAATGGCAAACAAACTTTTTTTTTTGAATTTACGGTACAAATGTAAAAAAAATCTTTTTTGAGTTTTGGATCGTGAAGAACAAAAGCCATAAAGAAATCTAAAATAAACTACGACACTCATTCTTTTCGACTCACTTTTTTTTCTATTTTTTCTTTTTTCATTTTTGCCTACGCACCTTACTCCTAAATTTTTTTTTCTTTTTTTTTTCAAAAATCAGTCCATCAAATGACCCTGTTACCCTTAAAAAATGTAACAGTTAGCACGTAGGGATGCCTTAGAGGGGAGTCTCCTACAAAGGGCCATGTGGGTATGATGCACATAAGCATGCGCTAAAGGCTGACCTACGTTGTGGTTCACTAACAAGGCTGTTCGGGGGAGCGTATGGTCGATAGTGGCTGCTTTTCTTTCCACCTACTCCATAACATCGATGGCTCCCCCCCTAAAATAAGGGTGACTCAACTAGAGGTTGTGTACAATACGTGTACTACGGACTTGTTGCAGAAAAAAGGTTGGGGGGTGGACTCATGATGACAGATATAAAGCGGTAACACATAGGATAAATACTATAAACAAAGAGCACGAAAATGCACAAAAGTGAAAATAACACAAACAATAACCACAAACAATGTTTATACACTCGTAATGCCAAACAAAGCCGATATGACTCCAAAAATAGCTCGAATTTTGAAAACTTGTCATTCAGTTCCCAGCAGAGTCGCCAGAAGCTATCACACTCCTTTTTTACGTACTCTAAAAAGAAATGGTTATTTTAAAGTCCAAAAGGGTTTTATTATTTAAGTGACAAGAAATGAAAATTTATTTCAGAAAAAGGATTATTTATTTTTTATTCAAAGTCGCCACTTGGCATAATCCGGTGTGCCAAGTCACCTTTAGAAAATCCTTTTCGAAACCATTTGAATCTTAAACTGGATTTGCGAACAGAGACTCCGGCTAAGGAATTCCGTTGACCGAGGGGAAGGTGTTAGGCACCCCTCGATCCCATGGTTCAACCCCGGTCGCATGGTAGAGTGTATCAACTATTTTTGGCATTACGAAATGTATAAACCACACAAAATCATGCAAAATAATCAAAAAATAAACAAAACAAAACAATCCAAAATGTAAAGTCCAGTCCAATTATACAGTCCAAAAAATAAATAATGCAAAAATATAAATCTATTCTATCCTAGACTAATCCTATGCTATGCTCTAACGCTTCACCCGACGTCTCGGGCCTTCACCACGAACATCTTCCAAGTACAAGGTACTTCGGGGCATTCCCCGGGTAAATCAATACAAGTCCTTCGGGGCATTCCCCGGCCAAATGAGTACAATTTAAACTTTTTGTGCAATAAAGTAGAAAGTACCATTCATGCATATATTCAAACATTCAGCAAATCACCATCTTTCATTTTCTTTTTTTACAATTTGCCTACCCAAACTTAGTTTTTGCCTACCAATTTAACAATAGAAACCATGATACTATCAGTTTCAACAATATCCAACAATGAATCAAAATTAATCAACGTTCATCTTATTCGATCTTTTAATTCCCACCCCCCAATTCTATACTCAAATTATCAAGTTCAAATCTCAAATGATATCATATCATCACACCATATATAATCGAGGGAATCATCAACAAATTAAATAAAGTAACAATTCATCACCAATAAAGATCAACCAACACGATATTCAATTCAATGCACGAATATCGTCAATGAAATAAAAAGAGGAAAGAGTAGAATTGGACCTTAATTTGAAGCTTTTGAACTCAATGTTATTTGAATTAAAAGATTTCATCTCCGAAAACCTCCAACCGAACCTCAACCACAACCAAACTCGACTCGATATAGAGAAATATAAACTGGACAGATTTTGACCTGATGGAAAACCTCAAAAATGATCGACACCAGCTCAGCGTCGAGACCCGCAAGCCCAAACAGGAATCAAACCCAACAAAAAAAAATGTTAATACGAACCAAAATCAATAATTTCCAAACTGAATTTGGCTGAATCCACTGGAATCCGTACTGGGTTATCTTTAATACTTAGTCGGAGCTTCGACAGTAACAAAACAGAGGAAAAAAAGTTATAAAAACTTGGAACAACGAATGTTTTAGGCGGTACTTCGCCGGAAAACTGTTTTGCTTAATGTTTCTCGCCATTTTTCTCAATTATTTAGACCAAATTCCTTATTGTTCTCCGACCTCCCTCAATTCCTCTTCTCGCGAATCTCTCTCCAACCCAATTACAAATTGATAAAGCCTGGAAAATCGTATCCACGCGCCTGTCTAGAGGGAAGGAGAGGGGAAATTATGCTTGGGGAGAATGAGTTTAAGGAGTTTCCAGTAGAGGTGTGTGCGAATGCTGTAGTTGAATGTGCAGAGAAAGAAATACTAAAACGGATTCCGGTTGGTGTTTTAGGGATTGCTAGTATTGGTCAGAGCGGGGGCTGGGAGAGGAGTTGGCTACGGCGATGGTGGGTTGGCCCTCGTCGTTGTGGTTGAAGCGACGGCGGCATCTCGCCGGAGAGGATAGAGGCATAGAGAGAGAGAGAGATCATAAACTGAGAGAGAGCTAGCTGATGGTATGGCAGTTGAGGGAAAGGGGAAGAGAAGCTAGTCGGTGCTGAGCTGGCCGGCGTCAGCCATGGATACCGATAGAGAGGAGAGAAGAGGTGTAGAGAGAGAGGGAGTTCGGCCCCTCTTTTTTTTTTTTTTTTTGATCGTGCCTTTTTTCTCCTTTTTTTCTCTGAGAGTATGTGTGTAATTATATTATATATTAAAATAGTAGGGTCCACGGGTAGGGGTAGGGGGTATGGTGTGGGGTAGTGAGGTGGGGGTAGGGGTAGTGATGTGTTGTCCAAAATTGATAGGAGGGGTGGTTAATTTTGTTACAAAAGAATAATTGGGGATTAGGTTTGTTAGTGGGTTTGTTATTTTTGTATTTTTATGGGATATAATCATACGGGTGAGGGTACACGGTAGGATAAAATAAAATGGGTAAAAACAATATCGGGGAGGGACGAAATTAGGTGTCTACAGATGATTTATGGTATCTTTTGTTATGTACTTTCTGCTATCATTGTATATATGTGGTTCAACTTTGTTCTAGAAGTCTTGCCTTGGAATTTGATATTGTTTTTCTTCATTCGTATCAGTTTGAGTTATTGGCTTACTTGTCAAGGCTTGTCGCAACACATGCCATCATGACCGTTGCTTTTGGGTCATGAAAAATTGGTATCATAGCATCCAGGTTCATTGATCTCATCAATGTAAGAACCGGATGTCTAGTAGAGTATCATGGATCAGTACTTAAATGTTCATATCTATCTTTGAGAGGCTATAAGATATATTTAGGAAACCTCTCTTATTTTATTCCTTACCGTGTAGATTTTTATATATTATGTGTTTTAAATTGAGTTTTACTCTTTCTACATAAATGATGAGGACTTGATCTCGTGAGGTTAGATATATTGATCTATCATCTGATGAGAGAGATCAGTCTAGAGAGGGAGTTATGAGTTGTGGACGGGATCGAGGTAGTTAATGGACATAAGGATCTACCCTCTTCTAGAGATGTACTTAAAGGCTCTCCCTTAAGCCTCAAGTTAAGCATGCTATAGATATGGGTCCTATTCAAGTTCCACCGAGTTTTTCTACCCAGTCTTGGGAGTGGTTATTAATTCGTTGCTGACCCATTTGGAGGGTTTTCCTTTAAATATACCTGGTGTTCTTGCAGATTCAAGTATTGTACCTCCGTATATGTTAGAGTCTTCCTATGTTGTTCCTCTGATTTTAGGAATGGATCTTCTAGTGGTACCGATATTTTCTTATGGTACTCTATAGACTCTGAGAATCGTTCCTTATTCAATGTCTATATTTGAGTATGGCATTACGAGATGTAGAGTTCAGCCTTCTTCTATGTTTCCTCCTCAAGTTAGTTCTCGGCCAACCAGATTCACTATGCCTCCTATTGTTATAAGTGCAGTTATGAATTCTGAGGATTAGAAGAAGTTTGAGAGATTCACTTTCTTGGGTTTCCCCAAATTTAGTGGTGTTATAGGCATGGATGCCTATGAGTTCTTGATTAATTGTAAAGAGAAGTTGCTTAATCTAGGATCGCTTAAGTAGCATAGGGTTGCTTACACTACTTAACAGTTGAGAGATACAACTAGGGATTGGTGGAGGTCACTTTTTAGTTACAAACCTCTTGGTTGACTAAAGATGACTTGGGATCGATTTACTGAGGCCTTTTTGGACAGGTTTATGGCATTCAGTTTGAGAGATCAAATAAGAGATGACTTTGATCTCTTGGAGTAGTTATCTATGACTGCTGCAGAGTATGAGGCATATTTCCATTCTTTGTCTAGATATGTTTATGCCAGGTGGGTGTTTCACTTCAGCTAGCTACTTCCCAGATGGTAGTGTCAGGGGAATCATTCCAAAGTATATTGGATCATGCTAAGATGACAGAGTCTATTCTTCAAGCATCTCAAATATGTACCGATAAGGTGCACCGCCAAGGCGAGTTTGTTGGTCACACCCCTCTATTTAGAGATTATAGAGGCTTCATTGATATCACAGTAGACTAGTACAAGCAGCCTTGCAGGGTTCAAGTAGTGGGTCTTCTGGTCCAGCAGCTTCGGGTGGTCATTCTAGATCTGCCATACCTTATTTTATTGAGTTGGGATGCAGGGTGTACTTTGTGTGTGATGAGACTAGCCATTTGGACAAGGATTATCCTCACCATGTTTTCAGGCCTACTCCTATATCAGCAGTCAGAGGAAGACGTTTTACTAGAGGTGCGCGAGGCATAGGTAGTGGTGCCCGTGGTGGTGGTCACAAGACTATTCAATCAGGTAATGGATGTGCGGAGTGCTATGCTATACCCGCCAGACTTGAGGTAGAGGATTCCAATGTTATTATCATAGGTACTTCCCTTATTTGCTCCAGATCTATATTTTTATTATTTGATCCGAGGTTGACTTTTCCTCTTTGTCTGCATATTTTGCTTTTAATTTTGATTCTATTAATAAGCCTCTTGATGTGCCTATCTGTGTATCTATAACACATAATTTTACCCCTCTTAATATTAATTTTTACCCATTTACCCTACCCCTACCCTAACCCCACCTACCCCCATCCTCACCTAATCCCATCCACTCACTGACACACATAACCTACCACACCCCCAATTCGCTCACCCTCTCAAAATACAATACACACAATTATCTTTTCCGCAATAATATACACACCCATACTCATATACACAAAAAGACTTCACTGGAAAAAAAAACCCACACACATGCTATTTTTGGACACATACTCACATCTATTGGAAAAAATACACACCATATACACACACTCATAGAGCTAACCAAAAAATTCACACACTTTTTCACTCTCATGCATATCAAAAAAATACTAGTGTTGCTTCACCTCTTTTTTGGATTTTGTTCGTATTGTTCATGAGTTCATGAATGTTTTCTCTACGAATTTTCTTGGTATGCCTCCGCATTGTGATATTGACTCTGCAATTTATGTTGAGTCAGGCATCAAGCCCATTTCTATTTCTCCTTATAGGATGGCCCTATCAGAGTTGAAGGAATTAAAGGATTAGTTGTAAGAGTTGTTGGATAAGGGATATATCCAACCTAGTATATCACCTTGGGGTTCTCATGTCTTGTTTGTGAAGAAAAGAGATGGATCTATCCCTATGTGTTTTGATTATATGCAGTTGAACAAGGTGACGATTAAGAATAAGTATCTTCTTTCTCATATTGGTGATTTATTTGATCAACTTCAGGGTGCTTCGGTATTTTTGAAGATTGATTTGAGGTCCGAGTATCACTAGTTGAGGATTAGAGCTTTGGATATTCCAAAGATAGCTTTTTAGACTTGGTACGATCATTATGAGTTCTTGGTCATGTCTTTAGGTTGATCAATGCCCCAGCCGCGTTCATGGATTTAATGAACTGGAATTTTGACCTTATCTCGACTTTTCTCTCATTCTATTTATAGATGATATCTTGGTTTATTCCAAGAGTGAGTTGGCCATGAGAAGTATTTACATATTGTGCTTCAGAGATTGAGGGATGAAAGGTTGTATGCTAAGTTCTCCAAGTGTGAATTTTGGTTGGAGTTAGTTTCTTTCTTAGGTCATGTGGTAACGAAAGATGGTAATATGGTTGACCCGGCCAAGATTACAATAGTTAGGGATTGAGATAGGCCTACTTTTCCTACCAAGATTTAGAGTTTTGTCGGTTTAGCGGGCTAGTATCGGTGCTTTGTTGAGGGTTTTTCATCTATTATGGCTCCATTAACCAAGTTGACTTAGAAGAAGATTTCCTTTCAGTGGTTCGATACTTGTGAGGTGAGCTTTCAAAAGCTCAAGACTTATTGACTTCAGCTCCTATGATACCTACTGATTACAAGTGGACCATACTCACCCCTACTATGCCCTTTCAGTGCAGATCAAGATATTAGTGTGCCGCACGGTAGCTAACTCTAGTGGGGTTTGGAGAATCTTTGAGGTAGCGGTCGGTATATGCTTCTGGAGTTGATCTACTACCTCCTCTTTTTTATTTTATATCTTTTTTTCGTATTCAGAGATAGATTATGATACAATGGATACGAAAACACCATGTAGTCGAACAATCTCCCAAATATAAATCTTGGCCAACTTCTCTGCATTAAATTTCGCTCTCATAAGAAAAAAGCACTAATTTTGTCAACCTGTTCAAAATCACCCAAGAAAGTCAAACTTTTCCAAGGTCGAGGGTAGGCCAGTAATAAAATCTATAGTGATCCGCTTTCACTTCACTCAGTAATGGGCATCCTCTACATCGTACCACCTAGTCGATTACTTCACCTGGTGGAAATTTTGGTACTTAGCCATGAAATTCACAATCATGACCTAATGTTGTTTTAGGTCATGATACATCTTAGCCACTCTTAGATGAATAGAATACCTAGAATAATGAGCTTCCTTCAAAATAAGTCTAACCCATCCACAAACTCTAGGTACATAAACTCAGCCACTAATCCTCAAAATACTATTGGAATCAAGGGATGTCACCTTGGTCTCACCACTCATTACTTTATCATGAATCGCCCTCAATCTATGTTCATCAAACTAATGAGCTCGAATCTGCTCCATCAAGGAAGACCTAGTCTTAACACATGACTAGGTGTCAAAATATCAAGCCTAACCAATTTATTAGCTAAAGACTGAACCTGCAAGGCCAAGATCGCTCCTGGGTCAAAAGATAAGCTAAACTCCCTATACTCGCCGCCTTTCGATTCAAGGCATCCGCAACCACATTGGCCTTACCCAAATGATAAAGAATAGTAATATCATAATCCTTAAGCAACTCAAGCCATCAATGCTTACTCACATTAAAATCTCGCTGGGTGAAGAAATACTAGAGGCTACAATGATCAAGGAAAATCTCACATTGGACTCCATACAAGTAGTGTCACCATAATTTCAACACAAAAACCACCACGACCAACTCCAAATCATATGTAGGGTAATTATATTCATAAGGCTTTAACTGGTGAGAAGCATACACAATCACCTTACTTTTTGCATCAACACGGTGCCCAAACCAACACCAAAAGATCACAAAATAAGGTAAAGCCTACGCCCTCCTTGGGCAAGTGTCAAGATAGGTGCCAAAGTTAATAACTCTTTGAGTTTTTGAAAGCTCTCCTCAGATGCATACGACTACTAAAATACAATCTTCTTTTGAGTAGACTTGGTCAAAGGAGCCATAATAAAAGATAAACTATCAATTAAACACCAATAACAACTCACTAAATCAACAAAACTCTAAATTTTTGTAGGAGAAGTATGTCTAGACCAATCACGAGTCATCACTATCATGGCTGAATTGACTATAATACCATCCTTGGTCACCACATAACCCAAGAAAGAAATCGAATCCAGCTAAAACTCACCCTTAGAGAACCTGTCATATAACTTCTCATCTCACAATCTCTCAAGCATAATCCTTAAGTGTCTCATATGGTCAGCCTCATTCTTGGAATATACCGAGATGTCATTTACAAATATAATCATAAAAGAATCAAGATACGATCAAAATATTTTATTCATCAACTCCATTAATGATGTTAGGGCATTGGTCAACCCAAAAAATATGACCAAAAACTCATAATGACTATATCGAGTCCAAAAAGCCATCTTTAGAACAATCTGAAGCTCCAATCCTCAATTAGTGGTACCAAGATCTCAAGTCAATATTAGAAAATATCTAAGGAACCTAAAACCGACCAAATGGATCATCAATACGAGGAAGAGGATACTTATTCTTGATGGTAACCTTGTTCAATTGTGATAGTCAATCACATTCACATAGATCTATCATTCTTTATCACAAACAAGATAAGGGAACCACAATGAGACGCACTTGGTCTAATGATATACTTACCCGATAATCCTACAACTACTCTTTTAGTTTCTTTAAATCAGTCAGGGCCATCAACCCAATAATCCTATAACTGCTCCTTTAATTCCTTCAACTCATTCGGGACCATCCTAGAAGGAGGGATAGAAATAAGCTTGGTGTGTAGCTCAACAATAGAAAAATCAATATCATAATCCAGAGCATACCCAGCAAATATAGGAAACACATCCAGAAACTCCCTAACTAATTAGACAGAATACAAAAAAAGCAGTAAAGCAACACTAGTCGCAAGTATAGGCTAAGTAATAAAGATAATATTTTTCTACTATAAGATGAGCACGTAGAAAAGATATACCCCCTCTTTAGACACAAACTAAGAGTACCGGTCCATGACAACCTCCGTACACCCGAAGTAGCTAAAGTCACAGTCTTGGCAAAGTAATCAAAAATTGCATAATGGGAAGCTAACCAATAAACATCTAAGATAGAAGCTAACCAATCAACACCTAAGATAATCTCAAAATCTCCAATATCTAGTATAATCACGTTTACATAGGTCTCATACCCCCCCCCCAAAGGTTTCTACACAAGATCAGTACACCCGATCCACCACTAAAGAATCCTCTACTGGTAGAAACACGAATAACTATGACAAAACACTCATAATCAGCATCAAAAGTAGAAAAATATGTAGACACAGAGGAGAATATAGTCCCAGAGTTAAATAACATGAAAGCAGAATGATGGAAAATCGAGTCGGTACTTGTAATAACTATATCAAATGCCTTTTCCTTGGGTCTCCAAGGCATAGCATAACACTGATTGTCTCATCTCTAGGCACACGCAAGTGTACGTGATCGGGCAAGTAATATAATGACTTAGACAGTCAGATATCATTCCCTCGAGGATCAATAAACTAGAAATTTATTCAATCTTTAACTCAAGATAATTGAGTATTAAGTATTTGATTGTATCAAGATTAAGATGATTTTTCATATAAATTTAAATTACTAAACAAGAAATAATTTATGATGACTAAAGCAAAGTAACCAACGGTTGTAATCAATAATGAGGATGATTCCAGGGTTGAGGTATTTTGACCAATCATACAATTCTCTATTCTTTTCATAGTGTAATTGGTTATCGGGATGATGGTTTGCAAGGTTTATGCCACAATCTTAGTCTCCCAACCTTGGATCTTCTATCTATTGAATGTAGTAACTACAACTCCCGTAGAGTTACAACAAATCTTCTAGATTCATGAAGTTTTCTTCCTGCAAGTGAACCAAGCAAGGCTTCTAGGTATATCCCTATCCTATATGCTAATTCAAATTTCTTATTTTATAAAAGAACAAGAACCTTGCTTCCTAATTTTTTCGTTCTATCCTATGATTCTCCTCTCGGATTCACATAGAAATATAAATTTATTCTAATGATCACCAATCATTAAAATAGTAAGCTCAAGAAATTAAGAACAATTCATATGATAATCCAAAAAGAAACTATGAATAAGAATATTAAGTAGTACTCATGTTCTTAGCCTCAACCCAATAAAGGGGGTGTTTAAGCTACTCATGTTTGAATTAACTATCCAAAAAAAAAATAACAAATCATACCCAAATCAATCCTTCCAAAAAAGAAATTCAAAGGGATGTTTATCAACCCTTAAAAGAGAAATTTTCGTTTTTCCGCCACTGCCCTGCTTGACAAAAGTCCCTCACATTATCTTGGATTTTTCCTTTTATAGTTGGGACAAAATAATTAAAATATTCCTGATTTGTCCATCCGGTGCGTCGCGCCATGACTAGAATTTCTATTTTCCCATTAAAATATGGGAAATTGCGGAGCTTAAGTATTCCCAAACAATTATAAAATGCACCCTCACCGCGATGCGCCACTATCGCGGTGAGTTACTCGATTGGGACAATTTCCAAATAACCATCCTCCACGATGCGCTAAACCTCCAGGTCACCAATTATGATAAAATACATTTCTCCCTGATGCAGTGCTTTCACGAACTTCCACTGGAATTTGACAATTGTTATTTTGCTAATCACCGCGATGCGGAGAGTCTTCACATGAGGATTTCTTCTTTCCAGCTTCCCTTTTTCAGCTTAACTTCAATCCCTTACCTTTCTTAACTACTTCCATATTCTCGTAATGTCCAATTATGCACAATTCTTCATAATTTTTAACCTGAAAGTACTAATCATATCCATTAGGCACAAAACAGAACAAAAGTTGAATTATACTTAAGAATTCATACAAAAGCTCTTGAACTAAGTTCAAGTCTGGGTGCATATTGGTGCTTTGAGCATATAAATATGCCTAAGATCACCACCCCACACTTAAAACCTTGTTCTTCCTCAAACACATGAATTCAAAAACATAATTACTTCCTCATTTCATCACAATCTCAAAGTTATGTGGCCATGAGCACTTACGCTTTGCAATAATGCAGTCTTACAAATTCTTCTCTCTTCAATAAATAATTTCTAACATATTGGCAAACTCAATTAAAGAAACACGATAAGTAATCTGGTTTTCATCCACTTGAATTCTCACTCTAAGAAACTTCCCCATGTTCAATCACAATGGTAACTATGCCACAATAGGGTAGTATCAAATCAAATCTCTCACTCTTAACAAAAGAATTCGTACATGCTAGTGAACAAACCATAAGCTTTCCCTTAGTGTTCTACTCCACTTATAGTCAGATGTTTGGGTGAAGGATCAACTAGGTTTTTTCCGGGTTGTAATAAAGGCTTAGGGACAGGTAGGTACTATTTATAGGAATAGTGACTATTGCTCCTAAGCGTTTAAATACAAGAACTATCAATCAAATTTTGTTTAACATCACCAATTCATCCTTCTTTTTCTCCCCATACTTTCATTTGTCAACACCTTTTTCAATTAGCTTATTTTCTCACACTAGGTTGGATGTATTAATCACTTCTTTCATATTCTTGTTATGCACCCCTATTATAGCCATCCCTAACTTAAGCTTATTAGCCTTCATTAAGGTGCACATTATCCAACTGGACCAGGGCCAAAACAGGTTCATTATAACATTTCTATTTACTAACTCCCAATTATCCCAGCATCATCAAACATCAAAAATAATTACTTTGGGGGCATCAACTGATTACCTTCTTTTCTCATTTTTATTCTTAATCTTCTCTTAATCTTATATTTAAAATGCTCAGAAGCTTATTTGGATCAAATTATGATTCAGCAAAGAAAGGGTAAGGTTTCATAACAGGCTACTAAAGAAATAGGCTCAAGGCTCAAAGGGGCTGACTATGATTATGCACAAAGGGAGGGCTTTTAAATTTAAAAACAAGGTTGTCAAAGAATTGCCTACATTACTTCCTGCACCTAAGACCCTTTATTTCGCTTTGTAAACACACCGGGCAAGTTCTAGTCATTTCTATTCATGTAGAATATATACTAACCCTCACTCTCACATTGTATGTATGGAACCAACCAAGTTCCCAATCATGTTCTATATTTAATTCAAAATTAAGCCAAAACATCAAATTTTATTTATCGAGATTGAATCCTCAGTACTCAAAGTCAAAACACTCTTATGCTAGAATTTGTTTCAATTATTGCAAAGGTGACCATGTTACACACTCCTCTAAGATAGTGATTAAATTCTCCTAAATTTCAGTACTTCGTATGACCAATCCCCTTAAGACAATCGTCATCCATCTATCATAGGGGATGGTATCTAACTATTACTGTTTATTCCTAATTACCAAAGAGGGCAAAAGCAAACATAACTAATGGAAACTAAACCTACCTATAACGGCGAAAATAACAATAACATAATACTTTCAACTGAAATGATATGTGATAAATGCCACAGAGGACAAATTGCAATCCACAAAATAAAAGTTTCTAACTATTACAGACCAATGTTTGGAATAGCTAATACTTCAAACCAACACAGCAAGACAGAAAAATAAAATAGAAAAATAACATTGTTCAGTCGAATAACAGGGAAAAAAATGTAAGAGAATACGAACCCACCACCCCACAATTAAAATAAAACATTGTCCCAATGATTCCAATTAAGCTTATGGTGGGTGGCAGTATACTTCCTGATCAATCAAAAGGGACTATAGCAGACATGTCATCAGCAATCGCATCCCCATCATCACCACATCATCAGCTTCATCATCATCAGATTGCTCCTCCTCATCGGACTTCATATCAGAATCTCTATACCTGTGTTCTTCATCTGTGGGTACATCATCATCAACAGGCTACACAAAATCTAGGCCAATCTTCAGCATGGTCCTAGCGTGATGTCCAAATGGATAATCAAGCTCTACAGCATGGAGCTCCTCTGGTGTAGCAGGTCTACCTCCATTCTGCGATATCATTAGTATAAGGCCATACAACCTACCCAGCACCTCATCAGTCTGTGTCTGTCACTTCATCATCGTCAAAATTGGGCCAGATACCCCAGCTATGCTTTGAGCAGTAGTAATATCCAGAGGACGTGTGATCACCTCAGGTTTATAATCAAGCTCCTCTTCATCCACCTTAAGCCTTCTTAAAAACCTAGTTACGTAACTACTAAAACCAAAGCTACGACCCACCTGGGTACGTACTTTCTTCATAGCAAAAAAAATGACACTTCCCACATTAATTTCCATATTAGCACACATAAGGGCGTAAATCAAACACACCTTATCCTGAGTCACCTCAGTCATATACTTGCCTTGTATCAAGCATGATATACTATTCGACCCCACATTCGTGTTTCCTTATTCATTTGAGAGTAGGGAAAAGTAGAATGCAAACATATGACTCTATGCCTCTTCCAACGAGTTGAAGAACACTGGCCATATAACAAATGTCTGATGTGTGCATAAGGAGGAGAAACAATAAACTGTCGCAAGAAATTTGGGTTCATCTCGAGAATACCCAGCAACTCATTAATATTAGCAGCGGTGAATCTAATCACCTTTCCTCGAACCTTCAATAAATGTTCAGGATGGCTGGGGTCCCAATTTGCATAAAATTCTCTGACAAGATGCAGGCTGCACTCCGTTGGCTAATGAAAAATGAAATTCATATTAAGCATCTCAATTCGCCGGACCATAGAAGGACACTCTCTCATCAAACTAGCTCAATCAATATAGACCTCTGGAATATACTTAGCATCAGTATGCTTAGTATACCACTGCTTTCTAACCTTTTTCATAGTCTTGAAACCAAATCTCCGAACCTGCCCCCGCTGAAGTGGAGGATCCCTAGGCACTCGAGTTAATTGCCTTTCAGACGGTCTGTTTCTCTTTCTCGAAGGGGTAGAAGGCCGTGTCTTTGCATTGACCTTGCTTGATTGTGCTTCCATTATGTCTGCGATTAAGAAAATGCAACAAACCATGCAAAAATATTACACTTAGGATTAGCTGAACTAAACTTGCATTACGTGTTCCTTCACACCCCACACTTATTTTGTTAGCCATACACCTACATTAACAACCAAGGTACTCAGACTTCCCTTTGCGTAGGCCTAAATATCATATTCACAAACATCATATTCCTATTCAAGACATATCATCCCTTATCATTTTTGCAGGACACAACATCATGTAATCGATACCCAGCTAATCACATAATGCAAGACTATAAATACGACCATGGTATTTTAGCATCACATAGTTTATAATACTAATCATTCAGCCAACATCAGACAATAAGGGTTTCTTCTCAATGGAACAAAATTTTTCCTAACTTCCGAAAGATTCTACCCTTCACCTCTAACTTCAATACCCTTTACTCCCAATCCTCTCAAGTAGCAAGAAAAATAATTTACCACCTAATCCCAACTGTAAATATCATTCAAGTGTGAAACTTAGTGATTCAAAGCAATGAGAATTAGGCTAAGATGTCACAAATTGAACTAAATATCATAAACAATGCTAATATTTACAACTAGTAGGAAAAGGAGAACAAAATTATCCATAAAAATTATCACTACTCACGAATTGTATCATAAAAACAAAATAATAAATATGAACTTACCTCAATAGTTGAGAGAGAAATGAGAGAAAGTGAAAAAAGATTCTTAAAAGGAGAGGGAATGAGAGATTATTGAAGTTTAAGGGAGAAGGAGTGAGAGGGCGGCGCGATTTAGGGTTTTCAACTAAAGGATTTAAGGTTGGGGAGGTTGTATTTATAAAGGGATGGGTCGGGTTAGGTTTATGAACTTTTTATACCCGATTTAATCCCTCTTCGCAATGTGGAGCAATCATAGATACCTACTGGATAAGTCCCATTGCCATTTACCTTCCCTCCACGACGCGCTATAATTCGTGTCCACACACTGGAAATTGATATTTCTCAATTTACCCTTCTTCGCATCGCAGTGGAATTCGCGCACCCCTACTAGAATTTTGACAATTGTCAAAATCACCAATTCCGCATCACGCTATGCGTCAATCTCAGATTCTTTATGAAATTTTTACCCTTTTTCTTACCTGAGTAAATCCCCACTTACACAAATCATTTTGCAAACCTGAGTGTTTTTTTCAATTGTGGTAATCTTCTCATTTCTCTTTGAAATTCCCCGCTCTTTAAAGCAAACACAACAAAAAATTGTAAGTAAAAGTGAGTTGCCTCCCACTCAGTGCCAAGTTTAGGTCGTGGCACAACTTATTTTCTTGTATTTTTCTTTTCTTGTTGATTTTTTAAGCCAAAAATTAAACTAACTATTACAATACATGTGTGGGTTGCCTCCTACATAGCGCCTTAGTTTACGTCGTGGCACGACTCAGCTTATCATCACTCATCAGCAAAAAGGATAGATTCCTTTTGCGTTTCTAGATGATCTGCCGAATAATGCTTCACACGCTGTCTATTCACAAGGAACTTCTCTGTCTTCTCTTTATTCCATAACTTTACAGCTCCATGGGGTGTCATGCGCACCACCTAAAAAGGTCCAGACCATTTCGATCGTAATTTACTCAGAAACAACTTAAGCCATGAATTAAACAACAATACAAGTTGTCCTGGTTCAAATTCCCTGACTTGAATATGCTTATCATGCCATCATTTGGTCTTCTTCTTATAAAGCTTAGCATTTTCATAGGCGTGGAGTCTAAATTCATCAAGCTCATTTAGTTGCAATAGCCTTCGTTCTCCTACCGCAGTCATCTCAAAATTCAACTTCTTCACAGCCCAATATGCTTGGTGTTCCAACTCTACAGGAAGATGACAAGCCTTACCATACACTAAGAGATATGGAGATGTCCAAATAGGCATTTTGTATGCCCATAGTGCATTATCCAGCTCCTCCGTCCAATCGCTTCTCTGCCCATTCACAGTCTTCTGAAGTATTTGCTTAATCTCCCAATTAGATACCTCCACTTGTCCACTCATTTGAGGATGGTATGCATTGGCCACCTTGTGTCGAACACCATATTTCGCAAAAAGATTCTTGAACCAATTGTTGATAAAGTGCATACCTCCATCACTAATTATTGCTGTTGGCGTACCAAATCTGCAAAATATGTTCTTCTTCACAAACATCAACACCACTCTTGCATCATTATTCGGACTCACCATAGCCTCCACCCATTTAGAGACATATTCCACTGCAACAAGAATGTACACATTACCTTTTGAAGGTGGGAAGGAGCCCATGAAATCAATCCCTCAAACATCAAAGAATTCTACTTCTAAAATATTGTTTAGGGGCATCTCATGACGCCTGGTTATAGTACCCAACCTTTGGCACTGATCACAACTCTTTAAAAACACCATTGCATCCCTAAATAGAGTCGGCTAGATAAAACCTGATTTCAACACTTTCCTCGCAGTCCTCTCACTACCATGATGTCCACCATATGGAGATGAGTGGCAATCTCGTAACACTTTTACAAATTCAGCCTCTGGGATACATCTATGAATCACTCCATCTGGACCCTACTTAAAAAGGTACAGTTCATCCTAAATGTAAGTACGAGAATCATGGAGTAATTTCTTTCTTTGTTGTGAAGTGATTTCGGAAGGATACACCCCACAAACTATTAGGTTTACAATGTCAGCATACCATGGAATCTTAACTGCTTCTAATAACAACAACTTCTCAATAGGAAAGTCTTCCTTTATACTCTAAAAGTCATCCACAATATGGTCTCTATTTTCCAGTCGTGACAAGTGATCAGCAACCTGATTTTCAGCTCCCTTTCTATCACACACCTCAATTTCAAATTCTTGAAGTACAAAAATCCACCTAATTAATCGTGGCTTTGTATCTTTTTTGTTCATAAGATACTTAATGGCAGCATGGTCTGTATGAACAATGACCTTGGTACCAATTAAGTAAGATTGAAACTTATCAAATGCATATACCACAGCCAACATCTCTTTCTCTGTCATTGTGTAGTTGACTTGAGCATCATTTAGTACTTTGCTAGCATAGTAAATCGATCAAAATACCTTCTCTTTTGTTTGACCTAACACTGCTCCCATTGCAATATCACTAGCATCATACATTAGCTAAGAGGTAACTCCCAATCTGGTGCAGTCAAAAAAGGTGCTTCCATCAACTTCTTCTTGAGCTTTTCAAAAGCTTTATGGAAATCAACTCCAAACTAAAATTTGGCTTCTTTCTCTAACAATTTGCACATGGGACTTGCTATATTCGAGAAATCTTGAATGAATCATCTATAGAACCTAGCATGTCCTAAGAAACTTCGCATGTCTTTTACTGTCGCTGGATGAGGCAACTTTTCAATTACTTCAACCTTTGCTTTGTCAACTTCCATCCCTTTGCATGACACTTTATGGCCTAAGAAAATTTCTTCCTTAACCATAAAATGGCATTTTTCCCAATTCAACACCAAGTTCGTTTCTTCACACCGAGCTAGAACTTTGTCGAGATTTTGAAAATATTTTTCAAATGAATTCCCATATACAGAGAAATCATCCATGAATACCTCCACAAATTCCTCCACCATGTCCAAGAATATAGCCATCATACACCTTTGAAATATGGCAAGTGCATTACAGAATCTGAAGGGCATGCATCTGAAAGCATACGTACCGTATGGACAAGTGAATGCGGTCTTTTATTGGTCTTTCGGTGCTATACTTATCTGATTATAGCCAGAGTACCCATTCATAAAATAATAATACTTCTGCCCTACCAATCTATCCAGTATTTGGTCAATGAAGGGTATTGGATAATGATCTTTACGAGTAGCTTCATCCAATATTCGATAATCTATACATATTGTCCATCCGGTAACTGTACGTGTGGGAACCAACTCGTTATTATCACTTGTCACTACTGTCATGCCTTCCTTCTTTGGTACACAGTGCACTGAACTTACCCATTTGCTATCAGAAATTGGGTATACAATACCACTGTCTAACCACTTGATTACCTCTTTCCGAACCACCTCTTTCATAACTGGATTCAACCTCCTTTGTTTTTGCACTCTAGGTTTGTACCCCTCTTCCATGTAAATATTGTACATGCAAAATGCTAGATTGATTCCTAAAATATTATACATCTTCCAACTAATAGCTTTTCTTCTCCTTTTTAGAACAGCTACCGCTTCCTTTACATGTACATCAGATAATCCTACAGACAAAATGACAGGCAAGGTATCTTGATCACCAAGAAAAATAGATTGTAAGTGAGGAGGAAGAACCTTAAGCTCTAAGTTAGGAGCTTCTTCAACTGAAGGCCTGGGTGGTGGACCAATTAGCCTGTTTAAAGGCTCGATCAACACTTTATTTATCTCAATTACAGCCAGATTCATAATCTGAACCAACTCCAATGCTTCCCAATCCCCATGCAGATCATAATCCATCAAGGCCCGCTCTAATGGATCATCTGATAAGAGTAACTGTCAATCCAAAGTAAGATCAATAATCGAAATTGATAACAACTCCTCATATATGGACAATTTCAACGCTCTGTACACATCAAAAACCTTTACTTTATTGTGTGCTCGCATTATCTTTTTTCCAACTGCCACATCAATAAGTGACTGCCCCATTGCTAAAAAGGGTCGTCCCAAAATAAATGGAACAACTGGATCCGCCTCAAAGTCAAGAATCACAAAATCCATAGGAAAGATCAAAGATCTCACTTGCACTAGTACATCTTTAATAACACCATCTGGTCTAGCAAGTGACCTGTCTGCTAACTGCAACATAATAGTCGTGGGCTTGGGGCTTCCAAGACCTATTTTTTGGTACCATGACGTGGGTATGAGATTTATGCTAGCCCCCTAGTCATACAATCCACGTGCACAAATAGTTTGACCAAGGGTAATCTGTAATGTGAAACTCTATGGATCCTTCAATTTCGTGGACAGTTTATTTTAAATTTTAGAAGTGCATTTCTGAGTAAGTGCAACTGTAGCATATTCAGTCAACCAATACTTATTGGCAACAATATCCTTTAAGTATTTTGCATATTTTGTCACACTCTATAGAATGTCAACAAGAGGAAGGTTCACATGAACTTGTTTCAGAAGATCTAAAAACTTCTTAAAACTGGCTTTCTCTTGATGCTTTCTTACCTTTTGAGGGAAGGGTAAGGGGATAGTCTTCTTCTCTACGCGAATCTCTTCACTATCCTCTTTTACTTCTGCATTCTCTTGTAAGCTATCATCAGTAACCACAAGATTGTCATTCTCTTTCACCATCTTCTTTGTTTGTAGCCCACTTCTTGTTATAACTACATTCACTTGTTTAGAATTAGCCTCAGTGTCGCTAGGCAATGCTCCTTGTGGCCTTGTATTCTGTGATCCTGTGATTTAACCTAACTACAATTCTAAATTTCTTGTGAGCAATTGTTGACTCTTCAATTCAACTGCAAACTGTGCCTATTGATCCTTTATGTCCACTGCAAACTGTGCATGTTGATCCATCCACTACTTAAGCATCTCCTCCATATTACTATTTGAGGCAGTCCCTAATTATTCTAAACTGACTGTGGATTTGATTGCACTAGTCCCTTATACTGATTTGTATTTTGTGCCTGATTTCCAACCCATGAGAAATTTGGGTGGTTCCTCCAATTTGGATTATATATATTGCCAAAATTCTGTTGACCCTGACGATTTGCATTCCCCATGTAGTTGACTGAATCTAGATTAACAGAGCATGCATCTGCTTTATGCTCACTGCTTCCACAAATTTCGCACCATGCACATACCTGTTGAACTACATTTATTGTAGCTGTTGGTTGTGTTGTACCCAAATTTAAGTTGTTAAACTAAGTAGTCATATGGTTCTGCATTGCTGAAATCTGTGCTTGTAATGCAGTAAACTGATCAACCTCCAAAACCCCTGCAACTTTCTTGGGAGCAGTCCTTGAGCCTGCATGCCAATCTGGATTTCCTTGTGCAATTCGATTCATCAAAGTATACAATTCTTCATATATTTTCTCCAAAGCTTGACCCTCTGCTGCTGAATCCAAGAGAATCTTTGTATTAGACATAAGTCCTTCTATAAATATATGCACCAAAACATCATTTGATTGATGGTGACGAGGACAACTTCTGAGCATGACCTTAAATCTCTCCCAAGCTTGGTAGAGATTTTCTCCATCTTTCTGCCTGAAACTCAATATCTCACTCCTTAATCGAGCCATTTTCTGAGATGAAAAAAATCGAATAAGTATCCTTAGAGCACATTCTTCCCATGTAGTGATGGATTGGTGTGGTTCAGCAAGTAGCCATCTCTTTGCTTCCCCCAGTAAAGAAAAGGGGAAGAGTGTCAATCTGACATAATCAGTACTCACATCTATAGGAATTTTTGTATCGCTTATCTCCAGGAAGGTTTGTAAGTGCTGCTGCGGATCCTCGTGTGAAAGTCCCTGAAATTCTCCTGCAGATTTCAACAAGTGCACCATATTTTGTTTCAATTCCCATCGACCTCCTTTTTCAGCCTTCAGAATACTGTTAGTCACAAGGTACGTAAGTAGTATTGCCACTTCACGAACAGGTCTTGTGATTGGTTGAACAGGAACAGCTGGAGCTAGAACATCTCCAACATTTGGATTAGCAACTATAGGATCGAGTCTTTCTGCCATCGATTGAGCTCTTCGTCTCTGATGAAAAATCACTTCTGGTTCTGCAAAGGGCTCTACTAACTCTTTGTCTCAAGCCAGTCCAATATTCAGCTAAACCTGCAAAAATTCAGCCACTAAGATCAAGTTGTTAATACTTAAACTTATGATCAAAAACCAAAAATTAAAATAATTTACTAATTCTATTTGATCCCCGGCAACGGCGCTAAAAACTTATTGCATCTATAGGCACACGAAAGTGTACATGATCGTGCAAGTAATATAATGACTCAGACAGTCAGATATCGTTCCCTCGAGGATCAATAAACTAGAAATTTATTCAATCTTTAGCTCAAGATAATTGAGTATTAAGTGTTTGATTGTATAAAGATTAAGATGATTTTGTATATAAAATTTAAATTACTAAACAAGAAATAATTTATGATGACTAAAGCAAAGTAACCAACGGTTGTAATCAATAATGAGGATGATTCCAGGGTTGAGGTATTTTGAACAATCATACAATTCTCTATTCTTTTCACAGTCTAATTGGTTATCGGGTTGATGGTTCGCAAGGTTTATGCCACAATCTTAGTCTCCCGACCTCGGATCTTCTATCTATTGAATGTAGTAACTACAACTCCTGCAGAGTTACAACAAATCTTCTAGATTCATGAAGTTTTCTTCCTGCAAGTGAACCAAGCAAGGCTTCTAGGTATATCCCTATCCTATATGCTAATTCAAATTCCTCATTTTATAAAAGAACAAGAACCTTGCTTCCTAATTTCTTCGTTCTATCTACGATTCTCCTCCCGGATTCACATAGAAATATAAATTTATTCTAATGATGGTCAATCATTAAAATAGTAAGATCAAGAAATTAAGAACAACCCATATGATAATCCAAAAAGAAACTATGAATAAGAATATTAAGTAGTACTCATGTTCTTAGCCTCAACCATAGAAAGGGGGTGTTTAGCTAATCATGTTTGAATTAACCATCCAAAAAAACAAAAAACAAATCATACCCAAATCAATCCTTCAAATAAAGAAATTCAAAGGGATGTTTATCAACCCTAAAAAAGAGAAATTTTCGTTTTTCCGCCGCTGCCCTGCTTGACAAAAGTCCCCTCACATTAGCTTGAATTTTTCCTTTTATAGTTGGGACAAAATAATTAAAATATTCCCGATTTATCCACCCGGTGCATTGCGCCATGACTAGAATTTCTATTTTTTCATTAAAATCTGGGAAATCACGGAGCTCAAGTATTCCCAAACAATTGTAAAATGTACCCTCATCGCGACGCGGCACTATCATGGTGAGCCACTAGATTGGGACAATTTCCAAATAACCATCCTCCGCGACGCGTTAAACCTCTAGGTCACCAATTCTGATAAACTACACTTTTCCGCAATGCGGTGCTTTCGCGAACTTCCACTGGAATTTGACAATTGTTATTTTACTGATCACCGCGATGCGAAGAGTCTTCACATGAGGATTTCTTCTTTCCAGCTTCCCTTTTTCAGCTTAACTTCAATCCCTTGCCTTTCTTAACTACTTCCATATTCTCGTAATGTCCAATTACGCACAATTTTTCATAATTTTTAACCTGAAAGTACTAGTCATATCCATTAGGCACAAAACAGAACAAAAGTTGAATTATACTTAAGAATTCATACAAAAGCTCTTGAACTAAGTTCAAATCTGGGTGCATATTGGTGCTTTGAGCATATAAATATGACTAAGATCACTAACCACGCCCTCTCCCCAATTGAATAACCCTACATTCACTACCACGAGCACTTCTAGTACCATCCATGCCATTCTTTGAACTACTTATAATTGCAGAAATATGAGTAGGACAAAACTGAAGCTGAGAACTCTATTGGGTAGGACTAAACACACACCGAGGATGGTACCTCGCTATATGACGAATCTCCTCACACACGTTTACTACCTGACTCAAGCTAAAGGGGTCCAGAAGAACCAGAATGACCTCTCTAGCCTGAAGAACTAAAATTGGAGCCCCAACTTATATGTCTTGACCTCTGCTGCCTGAAACCATAGGAACCACAAACATACTATTCAAACCTTATAAAACTGCCTAAGTACTATGATAATCTTTAGAACTCCTCCCATTGAAACCTCTACGTGACCTAAATACTATGATTACCGTGAGCACTCTTCTATTGAAACCTCTACCTCGAGATGCATGTCTACTAAACTCGCCTTATCGATGAATCTTTTTAACACTGCCACCTCCCTAAGTACTCAAATGAATCAACCCATTCAACTTAATTTGATCTATAATACTCTGAAAAGATGTTCCTAAAACAACCATCTGGGTTATAGCCAACTGGTAATTACTTGTCAACCCCTTGACAAACTTCCTGATTCAATGGAGATACTATTAGTGGCATATCTGAGAAAAGAGTGAATTCTTACCTTAAATCCGTAATTAAAATCAAGAAATAGGTGTTAATCTAGCTTCCCAAGCTCTCACAAACTTCACTTTTAAGCTCCCAAAATATTTAGGGTTTAACTCTCAAGATATAAGATGAAAAATAAGCAAAATGGGGCAAAAATGTGAAAAAACTGTTATATATATTGTAGATTTTTCTGCATAACTGAGCAGTTTTTTTATTCTAACTCAAAATAGACTTCGACGGGGTGTTCGAGATTCGTTTAGAGTCCAATTTATGAAAACGAACTATGCAACCATACTAAATTCGACGTTCCAGACGCGATGGCGATACCAAATTTTCCAGAAAAATTATTTTTCACAAAATTGACCCCCGAGACCCGAAATCACAATTTTCCAAATCGAGGACCGAAATGAGATTTAAAAGCCGTAAAATCATACCAAACATGCTAACACAGTAAAATCGACATTTCGGATCTGTTGGCGAAGTCGTATTTTCCATACGAGGTTGTTTCGATTAAATATAGGTCCCACACTCATATTTCCAATTTTTCAACTTTTCGATCAGTAGGTCGAAATGAGCTCAGGTGAACCAGGACCCGAACCAAAGGTCTACCTAGCCTAAAATCGATATTCCGGAGCTGCTAGCATAGTCCGTTCGATCATCTGTAGTATGGATCAAAATGTAACCACATAAGTCCAAAATAAGGCTCTTGAAGCCATAAAAAACCACAATATTGCATAAATGATACCAAAATGCATCAAAAATCATGTCAACCACTCCCACACCCCAAAAATATCATAATGCAACTACGGGGAGGGATAAAACAGTCAAATCACACAAAATCACAAATTTCACATATTTCATCAAATTTTTAGGTCGGTACAATTACAAAGATTTAAATAAAGTATAAAAAGTCAAATCACTTTTCAAAGATCCTTCGTACTTTAATAATAATGTACACCTAAACATATATTTTAGTATAAGCATATATATATATATATATATATATATATATATATATATATATATATATATATATCTTACCACCAGAAGTTTCAAGTGGTTGATAAATCGTCTTTTTTTGTGTTTGTCATGCATTACCTCTTTCCCTTGCTGCCAGAGGCTAAGAAAGATGCATCAATTTGAACCATATCCATGATATGATTATTTTCTTTTCTTTTTTTATATTTAAAATATTTTCTTGTTTTTAAAGTCAAATCTTTATAAAATCATTGAATCACATTTTTATTATACATACTTAAAACTTTTAAAAATTTGATATATCTTAAATTTTTCTTATTCTAACATTTTTATATTTATTTGTA